>NC_135551.1:17641002-17786002 GCF_964340395.1 Glandiceps talaboti | reverse complement strand
TCAAATTATACTTCCCGTTGTACCTGCACAGACTGTATTGCAAATAGTTGGGTAAAGACGAGGGTTATTTTAGAGGTGTCTCCTTTCAATCAGTAGCAATCAGGTGATAATTGTCATTCTCCAAAAGAAGATGGAAAGTGGCTGGCTAAGTACCTCCCTGTAGAGGTTAGAGCTCATTATATCTCTTACGTGTGTGAAGTCCACATCCTTTGTAAATTTAAGTTATTTCGTTCGGAGTATTATTGTAGTTGGCTATCACTGTTATTTTAATGCACCATTGTACCATATAATTTTATATCTCTACTGGTGTAGGTGACAGAAGGGGGTGGCTAAAATAATAAAAGAGTTTCATATGATGGGGCTTAACATTTTTGAGGGGTGAGGATGAGAGGAGCTACAGCATTTGTCTAACCGTACATTGATAACTTTTCCTAACTGTAGAACTGATGGAAATCGATTGCTGTGCAGACAAATTGCAAGAAATGAAATCAAAATAACTTAATAAATTCTATATAAACTCAACCTGAAATGTTTTGCTATCATTATATATCGTTTGATTTTACATAGTGTCAAGCATTATGAAAATAAATCGACCTACATACCCATTGTGATGGGCTATGTAGCCCGTTGAAGAGCTTTTTTAAATTTTTTTCTGGCCTTACATGTGATATTTAATTGCGTATGCCAAAACATATATTATGTAAATTACATGTAAATTTATGTAAATTAGTAAGCTTTCTAAATTCTAAATGCATGATTGCACCAGAGCAATGTTCTGCCCCCCCCCCCCCCCCGGAAATTTGGTCAGGCTACGGCCCTCACAATAAACAGTAAACTGTTTCGGGCAAAGACGTTTCAGCAACACCTTAGCGAAAAGAGCTGGCCATAAACACTTTATTCTTTATTGTATATGTTCAAATGAAACTTAGTATAGTTCAAAAGTTCATTTTCAAAAATTCCATTTCATGTGATATGGGTGCCGAAGTGGAAGCTGGTCAATTGGTTTTGTTACGGATGACAGAATACAACTCTCTGATTCGCTACGTTTTGATGTTTTGCAAGGTCATCGTGAACTCTCAGCTGTCATGAATTAACACTTAGAACAAATGTCTGCATTTCACGAATATTCTTCTTCTAAGATGACAACATTAAGTTATTAAAAGATCGTTGATGTCAAATAATGACTAATTACAGACAGTTGGATGAACAATGACGTGATCACATTGTAAGATCACATTATAAGAATTTGATGGAATAATAAAATTATGGATTCAGTCTTTTCTGCTATCTAAGTTATATTGATGTAGTATTACAAGTTTGCAAAGGTATTAGAGACCCAAAGATTACAAACACCATCTAAAGCGTATGCTAATATGATAGTTAATGAAAAAAAGTTTGACAAAATGGGTAACTATATATTTATTGCTGTCCGTTAGGTTTCTTATAATACAGTATGATAGTACAATGGATTCACTATCATTTAGAACTATATTTCAATCACTAACAGTAAATCACCTTTCACTATTTCCTTGACCCCATATATCGAAAGTAAAATAAATGGTTGAGAAGTGGTGTCTCCTTCCCATGTTTCACTTTCTATTTGGATGTACTTTGCGGTCACTGGTGGATACATTCGATAAACCCCATAGTGGGTTGCTATAAACATCTATAAAAAAAATAAAAATAAATTATACTTTTGAACACATATAACTACAGAGAAACGCATGCACAAATTCATTATCATGATAAACACTTCGATAACATATGCACAATCGTGTATACACGGTCTAAAAGTTCACAAATTCACGATTAAATATCGTCTATCGATTTATTTGTGTGTTGTGTGTGTCTATCTATAAAGACACATTCAAACAAACATCCAAATATCTACCAACTTTAAACTGAATGCCTCCCGTAAGGACAAAAAAAACCTCAGACTTTTGGGGCTACACATATTTTTGGAATGCAAAATTCTGAAAAAATAGCTATTATACATGATGTACTACTTAATTGGAAAAGTAATTATAGGAAAGTATGAAATCTTTAGTTTGCATAGTTAACATATTGCCTAATTATAAAAAAAAATTAGTTAAGCAAATTAACAATTTAGCTTATAAGTGACATGATCAAGTAAATGAAACATGTATGTCTTTACCATCAATACATTTACTAATTATCTGAACTTAAATTGTGTATGCTAAAGATATTGCTTAACTATCAAAATCATTATTTATGCAAATTATACATTACAGATAAAAGCTATGTAAACAACCACATCAAACACGTATAATTTGTTATGGTTGATGGATGTACCAAATTAAATGAAGTTTGTCATTGCAAGATATAGCCTAAAGACCGTAAATCATTATTCGTACAAATTACGTATTAAAATTAAAAAACTATACACACAGGCTTTAAAGGATATTATGTTTTCTCATCATTAATGTATGTGCCAAATTATTTGGAATTTGAAGAGTATGTTCCAAAGATATAGCTTAAATACTGAAGATCATTAATTATTCAAATTACTAATTAAAAATAAAAGCTGTGTCAACAAACTTCATAGAACAAGTGCGCATTGTTATGGTTGATACACATACCGAAGTATGTGAAGTTTAAAGATTACATTCTTAACATTAGTCTAATTACCAAAAACCATTAATAATATATATGCAAATGACTGATTAATGTTCACTGGATAATCAGTTCTTCATATTACCATATGGGATGTGTGTAGCAAGTTTTACTAGAATTGATGTAGTAGTTTTTTGTGATATCGTTCCCACAGACGGACGGGCACACATACACACAGACACACAAACACAGACACACACACAGACACACATAGAAACATACCATTACACTCACTTATAGAAGGTAAAAAATGAAATAAAATTTGCGGAAGAAAAGTGACACGTGTATTAATCGAACCCACACAGAGTACACGGAATCCACCAGTTTAAACGCTCACTCCACTGATTAGAACACTCTGGCTAGTATTCAGGGGACATGGGTTTGACTCATAAGCCTTATAAGTGCCACTTTTCTTTATTCCCGTTCCTTTCATATATACTGATGTTTATAACTAACGTTTACAGTCATGTACTGTATACAAAAACGTACTACATTAAGTATTATACTGTGTACGAACCATGTAGAGAAAAAAATATGGAATATACACTCTGGTTGTTCTACGTCATGACAACGCGCGTCTATGTCACGACAAATCGTGTCTACGGCACTGGTTCTGCTATTGCTACGGATGACAGAATACAACTTTTTAATATTCGCTAAGTGTTGATGTTTTGCGAGGTCATCGTGAACTCTCAGCTGTCATGAATTAATACTTAGAACAAATGTTTGCATTTCGCGAATAGTATTCTTCTAAGATGACAACATTAAGTTATTAAAAGATCGTTGATGTCAAATAATGACTAATTACAGACAGTTAGAAGAACAATGACGTGATCACATTGTTTAGCTAGTTTTCATATTTGTCAATATCATTTGCATTGAATTAAGGCAACAACAATACTTCCGTTTTAGTCATTTATGGTGCTGATTATTTTATCACCAATCATTTGAGTATTGTATATTTTACGTTTATAAGAATTCAATGGAATAATAAAATTATGGATTCATTCTTTTGGAAGAGACGGTCCGAGGTCAGGAGCTTCGATCTGCTCTCTGGCCACCTCCAAATGATCCAGGTTAACCATGAACATTGTGTGTAGTTTGAGCGAATTCCCTAAAAGTCCAAGTCGATCCCGTGTACGGAGTGGCGAGAGAGAGTAACATTGAAGGGGGTTACGTGAACAGATAGAGGGTAACAACCCAATTTGTTACACTATGTTCGAAATATGAGTCAAAGTACCATTACTTTTCCTGATTTTTCTTTGATATTACTTGCGTTGGTATAATCATGTTATTCTCCAATATTTTTCTTCATTCAGCCGGAAAATACTCGTGACCCTAACGACTCGCAGTGAGAAAGACCCCTGTGATCACTTGTATTTTCCCTGGCTGAACGAAGAAAAATATGGGAAATAACATCTCTAATTATTTGGATCGTCATATGCAATAATTCTATTATGGTATGTACCTGGTTATTGAATTCTCCATTGCGTCCATAGCTCACACTTCCATCATTAGTTCTAAAAGATATTTTGTGAGAAATAAAGATGAGTCCCCGTATCCCAATACTTCCCACCGGGATTGATCTATAGAGTGTGATAATGGCAACATGGTGTCTACATGATTTATCGAGAGGAATAAAAGTATTGTACTTATACCAAATTAAATCTGACGTTAATTGTCTTGCAGCAGTGTGAACAGCTTCAAGTAAGTATGAAGGTAGAGACTCGTTATAGCTTGTCCACCAAAGTAATCCAGATTGGAGTGACAATAAGGAACTTCGGAATCGTGAGTATTCTGAGTGTTCTTTCGAGAAAAAATATAATGATGAGAATATGTTACAAACTAATTATTCATTGACCAATATTTAGCTTAGTCTCTGTCTTGGTGATCTAGTTATAAATTTATGTTTTAAGTTATGGGAAAATAACAATTTGCTAAAGTTAGTAACGTTTCCAGGTAGAATGGTTGTTACTAATGTGAATTGCATGTACGGCACCATCTAACTAGTATCTAAAAACAGTCTATACAATAATATTTGAAAATGAATATTAAACTTGAAAAGTGGAGGTCAGTAATGAGTTTTATCGTGTCTAATGGCAGGGAGGAAACTAACTGACAGAATCCTACTCCTCCAATGTTCAGAGGTGGAAAGTCCCACTCGGGAATTTTTTGGCTTGTATAAGACTAAAATTTCCTAACGAGTGTGAGATATTCTATCTTAGACCTTTAGTGTGTTAGGTTATTAGTCTGACTTCCTCTTTATCTTGACCAAAAGAAGTAACTCGTGCACCGAGTCAGTGGTCCGAATTAAATCAATTCCATATTTGTTGTCAAACACTCTCAGACAGCCGGGATGCATGAATATATATGCTATGCAGGACACTGAAATCGAAATTTTGTCGAACGGCAATGATTTCTAGGCACTATATTCCTTCTGTCTTATGAATATTATAATGTCAAGGCATATTCAAATTTAGTCGTCACTAGATGTATTTAGTAATAACATCCAATAGGTCACGCTTGTAGCGAGGTGACAAGAGAGCGTCGAGAGTATTGTTGACTCCGAGCCGAAGTTTAACAAAATATCACATTCAGCCAGGAATTGTCTCTAACAGTTGTCTAAATACTAACACATGTTTCCTTGTCATTTATATCTCTCATGTGCGTTCTTGAATTGTGTACTGTCCATGGACATTAATGTTGTGTGGTGTCGATTAATGTTCTTTTCGTCGATTGTTGACATGGTGATAATAAATCTAAAACTAGATACATATCAAGTGTAGGTGACTGCTAGAGGACAAACCTTTTTTCAAAACTTATACCATCAACACTTGTCTATACAATAATTCATTGTCATTAAATGGTCATGCCAAAGGTGTCGAGATATGGGTCAATCTATAAGTGTGGATCTCGATACACCTGATTATCTATCTATACAAATCACCGATGTATCACCCATATAAAGCCTACTGTATTCCAAACATTTACACTCACCAGTTTGAGAGACATTTGAACAGAAAATTCCAGAAATCAGCTTGCCTCCATATACCACTAGGTCGAAGCTGTACTCAAAGTACATCGACAATATTTTACCTGATGTGCTTGAAGCGACTTTTGTTGGATAATACCCGATCCAAATTAACCTTGTACTTGAACCAAATGAATGAAAACCTTTTATCTGCAATCCATAGTCGACTGTGTCTTTTACCTCAGCGTTTGCAGCTATATGCCAACCTTCAGCTGCACATGAGCTTTCTGCTTGGTCATATGTAGAGAAACCACCAACTATCAGGGCTGCAATAACTGTGATTGGTATGCAAAGAAAATGACTTTGGGTAGCCTTCAGTAATTACAAGGTGGGTGCGTACGTACGTACGTACGTACACACACACACACACACACACACACACACACACACACACATACACACATACATACATACATACATACATACATACATACATACATGCATGCGTGCGTGCGTGCGTGCGTGCATGCATGCATGCATACATGCATACATACATACATACATACATACATACATACGTACACAACTAATAACATCTAACATTTCGTGCACCAATCTGTTAATTACATACTTAGTGATCCCTCAAAAATTAATATTATTTTAATTGTTGACACTGTGATTTGTTTTATTACCTAATTGATATGAGGTGCTCAAGTAGGTTGCACTTTTACTTGTAACCATGAACAGCCGAATGTTGCGGTAAATTATGGCTTAGGGTTAGGGCTAACATCAAATCGCTGCTAAAACTATAAAGTGAATTAATTCTCACTTGTGATGTGAGGAGAGCAGAAATGGGTTTTATAGGAGTAAAATGGGAACAGTTGGGTAAGGTATTAAGGATAATGCGGTACACATATTGACCTCGGTCCCAACAACATTGGGAGTAGACCATCTAGTGTTTTGGAGTAACTACATTCTGAACTTCAGCTCAGCCAATTGGATCCAAACAAAGTATTGATTGATACAGTGCCTTCACACAAATTTACTCTGTTAGTATTTGGAAATGGTCACTACCTTTATAAATCACTCAATGCGATGGCACCAGTGGGAGTAAGTCCTTTAAACAATTGATTATGGGACTAGAACCTGGATCGAAAGTTATTTAAGAGGGGGAGGGGGTTATATGTTAGAGAACGGAAATTCAGGTTTAGTCACTTTTTAGCACTGTGACGATGGAATTCGAGGAGGGTCATATTTTACACAAGTTAACAGTCTTGGCCGCTCGCCCTCGTAATTACTGAAGACTCATTATCGATATAAATACCATTTAGTATGCATTTCTATAAGTGACAATATCAATCAGTCATCTAGGCAGCCGCACGTAAATCCAACAAACCATGCCAGTGTATATATATATATATATATATATATATATATATATATATATATATATATATATATATATATATATATATATATATCCATCCTTTCATCCATCTTCCTGCTGGCCTGATTAACTAAATCACGGACATGCGCTGGCACTCCTCTCTCCTTGCTTAAGTCCATACCTGATTCACAATATTTACCGGAGTAGTCCAGTTTACATACACATGTGTAGGTATCAAACACTGGCACACATGTTCCACCATTATGACAACTGTGTGCTTTACATATATCATGCAACTGAAACCCTGTAAAAGGAAAGAGTATAACTGTTTGTTATGCAGATGTTATGGGTAGATTTACTCTCTGTAATTTGTTAAAGTAGATTATTAAAAATCCCTTGTATCATACATTCGCGATCGTACACGCTTTAGAAATAACGACTCCTACGTTGGCACCCCTTATAGGCAGGGACACTGGAAATCCATATAGGATCCATACTTTTGAAGAGTTGTCCTCTTATCTGCCGACTTGAAATCTACAAATTGGTGCATTTAATAACTCGGCTGTTAAATTAAGCACTGCACTGACACTCTAACTAGTCCAATTTAGAGAACGTGGGTTGACTACACATGCTACGTTTCTTTCGTCTCACTGGAGCGAACAGTGCTCAGTGCAATGTTAGTACCAGAGCATTATAGACTTAATCTAGGAAATAAGCATGATATAAGTCGTTACTCGGAGTTTCACGCTTCTTCTGCGATCATCACGCGACTATTAACCTAACGGTTTGTGGACACCCAAATACAATTTGTAAGCATCAGAAATTGTAAATCTATCCACACACAAAACTCAGTTTGAAATCGTCACAAAATAAACATGTCGGCTTGCAGAAAACTAAATACATGCCAAAGGAAAACTTAAGAACCCATGGCAACTAAAAATCTACGGAAAAACTTAAAAATCCACGGCTATAACTTCACTGCAACTTAAAAACTCACCACACATACAACTTAAATACCAAAGGTAATTTACATTCCAACCTCAACATTTAAAATCCGCTGTGGAAGTACAGCTCTGTAGTAGAAATGCAACATGAGTGAAGTTAGTATCAGATACAGAGACATACGTATTGACATGTTCAGTTTACCAGTATGGTGGTAGCAATCAGCTGTTCCCACACCAGATATGGTTACATATTCAAATGAAGTTATGTAATACGAATCTGTATCCATATCTGGTGGGAATTTTACAATCGTGTTGCATTTCTGCCGTGGAGTTGTACTTCCGCCGTGGTTTCTTACCTTCCATAAGGGAAAGGTGTATTTTAGGAATGGAATGTGTGTGTATGTATGTATGTATGTATGTATGTATGTATGTATGTATGTATGTATGTATGTAATGTATGTATGTATGTACGTATGTATGTATGTATGTATGTATGTATGTATGTATGCATGCATGCATGCATGCATGCATGCATGTATGTATGTATGTATGTATGTATGTATGTATGTATGTATGTATGTATGTGTTTGTGTGCGTAAGTGTCTGCTGTCTGTCTCTTTTTATCTGTCTGTTATCGTCTTAAAAAAACGGCTGGCTCAATTCAAACGCACCTATTGTTTAGGGTAATTGCTAGAACTGATTAGGATTGGTAAACATGTATGAATATTAATTAGTCATTTACTTAATGAATGGTTTTCGGTAATTAGGCCATATCTTAAGAATGCACTCTTCATATACAATGTAATTGGTACATGCACTGATAATAAGAATTTGTATGTGTCCAATGAAGTTTAATGATATGGCTTTTAGTTCTACTTCATAATTTGTATAATTCATAAGTTTCAGTAATTAGGATATATGTTTCAAATTCAATAAAATTTGATAATACTTCGATCCTATCAAAGCGCACATGTCCTGAAATATTTGTTGATGTAGCTTTTGGTTTTAATGTACGGTTGACGAGGGGGACATTTCCGCGCTGTCAATGACAGAGTTCAAAGCAATTTCCGCGCTCTCAATGAAAGAGTTCAAAGCTATTTCAGCGCTCTCAATGATAGAGTTCAAAGAAATTTCAGCGCTCTCAATGACAGAGTTCAAAACAATTTCAGCGCTCTCAATGACAGAGTTCAAAGCAATTTCAGCGCTCTCAATGACAGAGTTCAAAGCAATTTCAGCGCTCTCAATGATAAGAGTTTCAAAGCAATTTCCACGATGTCAGACATTTCCGCAACAGAAACGATTTCTCTGACAGAAGCGATTTCCCAGACGTACAGAAGTGGAATCCCCACAAGTCACGTGTTAGTGACATATGTTTCATGTGTACACACAAGTACGGAATTTGGCTGATTTTACCCTAAAACTAAGGTAAGTCCTGCAGAAGCTCAATTGTTGTATGCAAGAATTTTAGAAAGATTGGTACCCCATCTATAAATTGTAACAATGCACTTAGTATGCTTGAGGGAGAAATAATCACTTTACAAATGCCAGTTGTTGTTCATGAACAATAAAAATGTCTTCAGCAGAAAATGTTGCAGAACATGACAGTAATTTGTAACTCATTTATGTCCACTATATGTAATATCAATTTTATGTCCTTGAATGATTGAAATTATGTAGCCCAGACACTTCTCAAATGTATTGATGACGTATCAAGCTGAGACTACCAATAGTTTGAGATTGAAAGATAGTCGGGTGCGTGACTAACGACTTCAAAGTGAAATCCTATCCATCCAGAGATGATATGATTCGTTTTCAAACCATGAATACGTTTTTAAGCAATCGACATTTAGAAATACATGTAATTTCGAAGTTGATTTTTGGATGTTGATATCGATTTTTGAACATTCGTTTTTTGAGACTCATCGAAAATCAAAACATGAACCATGTTTCACTTTCTTCAGCTGTTTAGAGGGCACTTTTTATCGTTACATTATTGTAACATTTGTGCCACTAGGCTCGAAGAGACATCGCAGGGAAGCGAACCGGACGTCTTTGTTAATATCCCGTCGATCATCGGGCATGACGTGGCACAACAAATCGATCGCCCCACTTTGAGTACGAGGTAGTCACACATAGGGTATAATAAACTATCATGTCAGAATACTGGTTTAATAATATTTTTCATAAGTTTTAAAAGTTCTGTGCTTGTGAAATAGCACCCCCCTGCCACACGACCTGTCTGATTTAAACCGTTATGTATATTCTTCAACCAGCAGTGGATGTCGTGTCGACATTTTTCCCGGCGACATACTAGTGTCATTTTCAATTCGAAAACCTCCCCGTCGGTGCGAATTCGCATCGCCATCTTCGCTACTCAGCCTTATCAAATCTAACACTACACACAGGTGTGTGCGAGTTAGGATAAAAACTGAATACTAATTAGATGTCGAATGACTTAGTTTCAACCAATGGGTGAACGTATTGTAATAGACTTTACACTCAAGGTAGGCGTAACTAGTTTGACTGACATGTACACATATAGATATCAGCCTGTCAGGAATCATTTAATCAAAGTCACTCCTCAAATTTTAGCGAACAATAAGCTGTATCTAGCTAGATCCGTCAGTGTTTTTTTAAAAAAAGGAAAAAATGACACGCATGCATGGGGAAAGAATGTACGACGTTAAGCTTATTAGATCTCATTAATTTGATCTTTCGCTACACTGTGCCAAGTCTATTGCCATGCTTTGTTCCAAGCTCGGCAACCTTGCGTTCATAGTGGTCTGAGGTTTAACACAAACGTATAGTAATGACTATGTTACGTAGATTCACCCAAAATGTGTTGGAAAGGGGTGGGTTTTTTGTGCTTATTAAGTATGAGAAAAGGCATTCTTTTCTAGGTTGGAATATTTTTTGAAAGACCAGCCCAAGTTCAGGGGAATATTTAACTTAAATTTTGAACAAAATTCGTTGCATTCTCAAAATTTGCTTACAATTGTTATTATTTCTTTATTCAAATAATCAATTGTTTTGATCAGTCCGTCTCAAGCATTACATAGACCAAGGGTCTCGAGCTCTGTAAATTTCTGTGTGTGTGGAATGTCTAGAGTTTTGGTTTACCGTTTGGATTTGGAAGTCTCAGCAGAGTCACCTTATTTTCTTTTACACAGTCTAGTTGCGCAGCCGGCCCCTCCCCATCCCCGTCTAGGTCACAACACAATTATATTTAAACTATATAACATCGTCGGTATGACATCACAATAAATACATTTGATTGAAAAAATAATGCTGACGATAACTCATTCCTAAAAAACAATTCTTGATGGATGGCTGGTGTCAGTTAGTCAATGACATGCAATATGCGCCAGAAACGAGGTCCCACACGTATTCATGGTTTGAAATTACGTCAAAAACGAATCACATCATCTCTGGATAGATTAGGATTTCACTTGGACGTCGTTAGTCACGCACCTAGTCAGTATGCAGACAGAGTAACGAGGATAGACTTCACGTGTTGTCATCAGAATGTTGAAACAACTATTCCAACATTGGTTGCAGTCAGTATATATGAAAGTTATCAAGAAATTGATATTTGTGTAAGATGAAAGGACTATGATGTTGTGATTATTGGTAACAGGACACTACGCCCCCAGACAAACAACCCGTAGGACAAATACCCCAATCTCGCCTACAAATACACATACACTTTCATTTCAAACATGCTGACAAAGACTGAAATATTGAACTAAATGAAATTTTACAAAAAAACGAATTGCGATAAACATGGGATTTTGATTTCTAAATAAAGCAGTTATTAACTCATAAACAGGACGACTTTCGAACCTGCCCTAGTATGTAATTATCCCACCAAAGGCCTTTCGCCGGGGGCATTTTTTTCCGGGGGGGGGGTTGCCCTAGAACCGTCATTATTATGTTAAAGAGAAAAACATAGTGTGACGAACTCGTGGAAAGTACACGAAAAACTCTGATATTTAACACCTAATAAAACACTACAATAGATTGCCTACGGAAGCTAATAAGTGGTAGCGTTAGCAAGCCTTGTACAACCGACATTTGTAATAATTGCCGAAATTTGTAATAACGCCGATATTTGTAATAATTGCCGAAATTTGTAATAATTTCTATGAACGACAAATGTAATAAAAATTGCCGATATTTCTAATAAATTTCACACAAAAAAATGTCGTAAAATTGCCGAAATTTGTAATAAAAAAATACATTTAGGAGGGTCCTTCCTTTCACACTAAAACATGGGTTATCTAATTAAAGAAATACAAGATCGCAAAAACATCACGTCAAACGAAAGTGGATTTAACAAACATTAATTGAATTGGTTAATATAATAATTAATTGAACAATTAAACAAGTTATTATTATTTCAATCAATCCGCATATATATATATATATATATATATATATATATATATATATATATATATATATATATATATATATGTATGAATGTATGTATGTATGTATGTATGTATGTATGTATGTATGTATGTATGTATGTATGTATGGTATGGTATGTGATGAGGAAGTTTAAGAATGATTGAACAAACAAACGAACGAATTAACGAACAAACAAATGAATGAATGAATGAATGAATGAATGAATGAATGAATGAATGAATGAATGAATGATCGAACAAATTAATTAGTTAATTGATGGGTGGATGCCATTCATTTGAAGGAACTAATTAATTGATGGATGGATGAATGAATGCATGAATGAATGAATGAATGAATGAATGAATGAATGAATGAATGAATGAATGAATGAATGAATGAATGAATGAATGAACGAACGAACAAATTAATTAATGGATGGTTGGATGGATGGATGGATGGATGAATGAATGAATGAATGAATGAATGAATGAATGAATGAATGAATGAATGAATGAATGAATGAATGAATGAATGAATGAATGAATGTACACTGTGTAATTCTTAGCGGAGTTTTGTTATATTTTGCAAGCTGCCGTGGATACTGAGCAATTCGACAGAATATATTAGAAAATATGTGTTCGCATGAAATTTGTGAGATTTGTCGCCACTGATGTGTATCGATTTGACTTATACTATCAATGTTTGAGTACAGCAGCCCCCTTCCGTATCATTACAGTGATTTTCTATTCTTCATTAATGTATTCAATTTTAGTGGCGTTTTCGAGGATGTGCATGGTTTAGGGAGCTGTGCACTATGGGTAGTAGTTCATCATTTTAAATCTGATAGGGAAGGGATTTCAGGGATAGTTGACCAGTAGAGCCGAGAATGAGTTCATGAGTTCTGATTTATTTAGATGAAGGACAGAAAAAAGGGGAGAATAACGTCTCCCCAATCCCTTTCTCTAAAATAATGAAATCTTATCTCCATTTCAATTAAATCATTATTTTGTGTATTTCAGTTTTGAACTTGTAGAATGTTTTATAATAGCACAACCAAATGTTGTTGTGGCCACTATGTATAACATTACAACTTCATTTGTATATTTACAGAGACTTGTACCAATTACGAATATACTTGTAATAAAGTTGTTGAAAACTTGTAACAAAATTGCCGACCTTTGTAATAAACTAACGATAATTGTAATAAAATTGCCGACATTTGTAATAAACTTTGACATTTGTAATAAAATTGCCGACATTTGTAATAGACTGACGACATTTGTAATAAAATTGCCGACATTTGTAATAAACTGACGACATTTGTAATACAATTGACATTTGTAATAAACTAACAACATTTGTAATAAAATTGACATTTGTAATAAACTAACGACAATTGTAATAAAATTGCCAACATTTTTAATAACTTATTAACGACATTTGTAATAAAATTGCCGACATTTGTAATAACATTGCCGACATTTTTAATAAACTAACGACATTTGTAATTAACTAACGACATTTGTCATAAAATTGACGACATTTGTAATAAACTAACGACAATTGTAATAAAATTGCCGACATTTGTAATAACATTGCCGACATTGTAATTAACTAACGACATTTGTCATAAAATTGACGACATTTGTAATAAACTAACGACAATTGTAATAACATTGCCGACATTTGTAATAAACTAACGACATTTGTAATAAAATTGACGACTATTTTAATAAACTAACGACATTTGTAATAAAATTGCCGACATTTGTAATAACATTGCCGACATTGTAATTAACTAACGACATTTGTCATAAAATTGACGACATTTGTAATAAACTAACGACAATTGTAATAACATTGCCGACATTTGTAATAAACTAACGACATTTGTAATAAAATTGACGACTATTTTAATAAACTAACGACATTTGTAATAACATTGCCGAGATTTGTAACACAAATGCCGACATTTGTAACGACATTTGAAGTAAAACTGACAGTAAAAAGTTACGAAATAAGTGCCTCATCTTCACCAATCCTAGATTTCAACAAATTAAACACCTCGATCTAAGAAACTTTATCAAAATTCCCAGTGTAAGAACTTATTCTACAAGTTAAGCCAGGGAAGTTTTGCGTCGGTATTTAGCGCCAAAAATTGATACAGAACTATATTGTTATGTATTTACTTCTATGATTCAAATCCAAAATTCTTCCTTTATATATCAGAGTTTATCGTTGGTTGGCCTGTCATAGCTTTGTGTTAATAAAACCATCAGGCAAATATTGGCAAGCGATTATGTTTCTTTTTATACATTTATTAAGTACAATTAGTTCACAGACCAACAATAATCGAACGTGGAAACTGGTATGTGTGTCGCTAGACTTTGGTGAGATATAGTGATACAGTATCAATAACACCAAGTGTCCGTAATGTATGATGTCTAAAATATTCGCCTTTATGCATATTAATCTCTTCACACTCACAGACAAGAATATGTCCCTGTAGACTTATTGATATACTAACTAATTTGTTTTTAAAAAATACTCATACCAATTACTTCTCAAGCCATTATGAAACTTCAAATTTTTGCCCCCAAATGCACTCTAAAATTGGTTGTGAAATCGCCGTTTCTAAGATTTCTAGAGAAATCAGTCTGTTGGTAGTCAACAGACCAGCTAACCAACCAACCAACCAACCAACCAACACTTTGTCCGCAATGATTAAAATATATACATTCGATCATACAACCACGAAGTGTTGATCTAGTTTTGGATTGATGATGCTAGTTCGTATATTCACTCATCACTCAGAAGCCTTCACAATCACAAACAACTCATACATTCGCAGCTTGTACACTAGAGGAAGTAAGATTTGAGAACTAGATAAAATCAGGTTAGAAAACAGATTGAAATTACTTTTTAGCTACCCTCCATACGCCCGTATTTCCATCCCTCCGTCAGTCAGTCAGCCAGCCAGCCAGCCAGTCAGCCAGTCAGTCAGTCAGTCAGTCAGTCAACCAACCGACAAGCCAACCAGCCAACCAACCAGCCAACCAACCAACCAACCGACAAGTTATCTTTTGACAAAGTCAATTTAACAACACGTCCACCAATGATCAAAAGTTACATTCGTTCAATAAAGCACGACGTGTTCATCAAGTGAATTATGATTTGAACTGATGGGTTGGTACATGAGTACTGCTGGGTATATAATGTAGGTACTAGTAGGTAACTAAGTAGCTAGGTAGATAAGTAGACTTATTATTGACTGATTGATTGATTGATTGATTGATTGATTGATTGATTGATTGATTGATTGATTGATTGATTGATTGATTGATTGATTGATTGATTGATTGATTGATTGATTGATTGACAAAGACTCAAAGATCCAAGTGGCTGACATAATTGTTGTAAATTAATTCTAGGAAGCCTGTAATGACGATATTTTAAATCCTTTCTAAGTTTAGAATGAGTAATTTCATTTCTTTGAAAGTCAGAGAGGAACCCCCTTAACCTTTTTTTATTACAAATTTCGGCAGGTTTATTACACATTTTTTTCTGTAATTTATTACAAATATCGGCAATTTTTATTACAATTGTCGTTCACATAATTTATTACAAATGTCTTCAATTTTATGACAAATGTCGTTAGTTTATTACAAATATCGGCAATTTTATTACAAATGTTGTTAGTTTATTACAACTATCGGCAATTTTTATTACAATTGTCGTTCACAGAATTTATTACAAATGTCTTCAATTTTATGACAAATGTCGTTAGTTTATTACAAATGTCGGCAATTTTATTACAAATGTCGTTAGTTTATTACAAATGTCGGCAATTTTATTACAAATGTCGGCAATGTTATTACAAATGTCGGCAATTTTATTACAATTGTCGTTAGTTTATTACAAATGTCGTCAATTTTATTACAAATGTCGGCAATTTTATTACAACTGTCGGCAATGTTATTACAAATGTCGTTAATAAGTTATTACAAATGTCGGCAACGTTATATTACAAATGTCGTCAATTTTATTACAATTGTCGTTAGTTTATTACAAATGTCGTCAATTGTATTACAAATGTCGTCAATTTTATTACAAATTTTGTTAGTTTATTACAAATGTAGGCAATTTTATTACAAATGTCGTTAGTTTATTACAAACGTCGGCAACGTTATATTACAAATGTTGGCAATTTTATTACAATTGTCGTTAGTTTATTACAAATGTCGTCAATTTTATTACAAATGTTGGTAGTTTATTACAAATGTCGGCAATGTTATTACAAATGTCGTCAGTTTATTACAAATGTCGGCAATTTTATTACAATTATCGTTAGTTTATTACAAAGGTCGGCAATTTTGTTACAAGTTTTCAACAACTTTATTACAAGTATATATTCGTAATTGGTACAAGTCTCTGTAAATATGCAAAACAAATTGTAATGTTATATATAGTGGCCACAACTACATTTGGTTGTGCTATTATAAAACATTCTACAAGTTCAAAACTGAAATACACAAAATAATGATTTAATTGAAATGGAGATAAGATTTCATTATTTGGAGAAAGGGATTGGGGAGACGTTATTCTCCCCCTTTTTTCTGTCTTTCATCTAAATCAGAACTCATGAACTCATTCCCGGCTCTACTGGTCAACTATCCCTGAAATCCCTTCCCTATCAGATTTAAAATGATGAACTACTACCCATAGTGCACAGCTCACTAAACCATGCACATCCTCGAAAACGCCACTAAAATTGAATAGATTAATGAAGAATAGAAAATCACTGTAATGATATGAAAGGGGGCTGCTGTACTCAAACATTGATAGTATAAGTCAAATAGATACACATCAGTGTCGACAAATCTCACAAATTTCATGTAAATGTCATGCGAACACATATTTTCTAATATATTCTGTCGAATTGCTCAGTATCCGCGGCAGCTTGCAAAATATAACAAAACTCCGCTAAGAATTACACAGTGTACATTCATTGATTGATTGATTCATTCATTCATTCATTCATTCATTCATTCATTCATTCATCCATCCATCCAACCATTCAACCATCCATTAATTAATTTATTCGTTCATTCATTCATTCGTTCATTCATTCATTCATTCATCCATCAATTAATTAGTTCCTTCAAATGAATGGCATCCACCCATCAATTAACTAATTAATTAATTTCTTCGTTCATTCATTCATTCATTCATTCATTCATTCATTCATTCATTCATTCATTCATTCATTCATTCATTCATTCATTCATTCATTTCTTTGTTCGTTAATTCGTTCGTTTGTTTGTTCAATCATTCTTAAACTTCCTCATCACATACATACATACATACATACATACATACATACATACATACATACATACATACATACATACATATATGCGGATTGATTGAAATAATAATAACGTGTTTAATTGTTCAATTAATTATTATATTAATCAATTCAATTAATGCTTGTTAAATCCACTTTCGTTTGACGTGATGTTTTTGCGGTCTTGTATTTCTTTATTTAGATAACCCATGTTTTAGTGTGAAAGGAAGGACCCTCCTTAATGTAATTTTTTATTACAAATTTCGGCAATTTTATTACATTTTTTTTCTGAAATTTATTACAAATATCGGCAATTTTTATTACATTTGTCGTTCATAGAAATTATTAAAAATTTCGGCAATTATTACAGATGTCGGTTTTATTACACGAAAAACGTGATTTTTATTACAAATATCGGCGTTCTTACAAATTTCGGCAATTATTACAAATGTCGGTTGTACAGAGCGCGGACATTGCTTTGAACGTCCAGTCATTGAGAGCGCGGAAATGTACCCCTCGTCTACCGTATTAATGAGTCGTTTGCATGATTAATTTTTTTTCAGTAATTTATGTAGAATGCGGTACATACATTTATAATACCAGGGTAAACAGAAAGATTATTGATAGGCTATGTCCGTCGAATACAAGCTCTAATTGTGTGTGCCAAAGAGAATGTTTAGTCGTCGAAATTAAGTATTTTGTGTTGTAAATTTATATTTTTGTGTTTTATATTTATACATTTATATATATGTATATATACATATATTACATATTTATATATTTATGTTTTGTCTAGTCACTTGCAGGCTGCCATCGTTTATCCATTACCTTCGTCAGTGGTTTCATAAACAAAATAAACACATGAAGAATTGTAATTCAGTTTTATTTTTGCTGAAACTTACCACAATTGGATCCTGGTGAACCGACATCGCATAACATGTATGAACCATCAGTGTCCATACAATGTGGTACCTTCATGTAAGGAAGCTTCCGACAATGGTTGTTGTCAAGAGAATATTCTTTCAACACACTACGATAAAAGCTATTTTCAGAGTCTGATAGGTTTTGCAACCCTACAGACCAGTGAGAGCAGGGTTTTCCAGACGCCGACGTGTCCACTTTTCCAAGATAATCGATCCCACTTTCCTCTTTATAGCATTCGTCTGTTCCCCCTTCAGTAACAAATATATTTAATGACGTGTGGAAAATATACATCTTTGGATGTTACACTATAGAATAGGGCACTTTGAGTTGCTGATTTGACTATATTAATTAATTATCAGAGAGAAAGAAAGAAGAGAGAGAGAGAGAGAGAGAGAGAGAGAGAGAGAGAGAGAGAGAGAGAGAGAGAGAGAGAGAGAGAGAGAGAGAGAGAGAGAGAGAGAGAGAGAGAGAGAGAGAGAGAGAGAGAGAGAGAGAGAGAGAGAGAGGGGGGGTTATGAGTGAATCGAGGAATTACTATACCTATTGTTAGAGAGGTCTAGATAATCATATTTCAATTATTTGTATGATTTGTTTTCGGAAAGTCAAACTTACCATATGACGTGTAAACTTCAATTTCCATCAGTTCTAATCCCTCAAACATAAAGTGTGGATACATGGTTTTTCCATGTGATCGATAAAATAGTTGTCTACAAAACCACTGGATCCATACTGATCCATCGTCGTTGTGTTCCATTGTAATTTCTGAATTTGCTTCTTCTAGATTTGGCAAATATCCTAAATGAACTATCAGGACACCACCACATGTCAACGGGGCATCGTCAACAATCATGGGTGGGCTATCAGTGAAAAACACACCGTGTAGCAATGACACTTTTGCAGCCAACGTCATCCAATTCAAATAAAAAGATAGATAATATGATATTTATAGAACATTATTATCCACACTATATATTCGCTAATAAAAATGTATACGATGTTTGCAAACACGCGATCACAAAAACGAGTTAGCGTTTTCTTGGATATATCGCTTTAATATATATTCTATCTGTCATCAGAATATGTCTTGCAATATTTATCGATGATAGTAGTCACCTGCCGATCAATCTAACCTGTATTCATATAATCATGTTTAGTGCAAACTCTAATCTATAGTCGAAATTGTAGAAGTCTAGTGATGATTAACCTTGTTTGTTATTTTTATATGAGGAGAGCCTTGTTTTTCTGCGTGTTGCTTGGTACTATCAGTGCTGATCAGTATGAGAAATGCTATCTGAGTACCGCGAAACACATACGTTATTTTAAAAGCCTTTGCATCATCTTATGACCCATATTGCTTTAATAACATATTCCTAAGTTGACCACTCTTTAGGCAGGGAGACCTGTTGAAATTCTTAGGGTGACATATAAAGCTTTAAACAAATGAGTTAGCTCCTCACCACCATCTCGAGGAAAGGAAGTACACATCATAATCAGGGACAATTCACAATATCTACCAGTTGGCACATTGGCTCGGCTGGTTAGAACACTCTGACAAGTTATCAGGGGACGTGGTTACAATTCCTATACATGTCATCTTTCTTTCCTCAGTACAATCAAATTTGCATCGATATTTTAAAAAAGTAACCTGTCTATCATACATCTGACACAAGTCTCCATTAAAACAAATCTGTATTTTATGATAAATATTGCCGCCATTTCCTCCTTATTGTGAAGGTCGCGAGATAAAGTTATGCGCATAATTGTACTTAATTCAGTATCTGATAGTTATGCCAGCTTTGTTAGAATGAGATCAATGCATGTCAAAGGTATGCAAAAATGTTTCGAACATTTTAGGTTATTTCGCCTTCGATATAAAATCTTTTTTCACAACACCCTTCGCACTATCAAGAAAATTCATGCCCTCTCTTCATGAACCCACTATTTTCTCAAAGGCTATACAGCTTTTTAGATGTGAAATTATACGGTGACCTCCTCCCCCTTCTCACACACACACACACACACACACACAAACACACACACACACACACACACACACACACACACACTTCTGTAGTCTGGAGATGTGCTGTATACTGGTCCAGTCTAATTTTAAAATCCACAGCAGTTTTGGCTTGAATAATGTGCTCTGGAAAATTGTTCCATTGAGATGTGACGCGCTGTGAGAAGAAATATTTCTTTATATTCAGTTTGCCTGTAGATTTTGCACGCTTTAGTGAGTGGCCTCCTGTCTTGTTGCTTTGGTGATGTTTGAATAATATTCCCTGTTCAATTTTGTCAAATCTCTTGATGTAACAAAACACTTGAAATAAGTCTCCTCTCCTCCTCCTTTCTTCCAATGTAGTGATGTTAAATGCCTCCAGTCTCACTGTTTAACTTAACTTTCTCAGTTCTGGTATCATCCTCGCTCTCCTTTGAATTTTCTCGAGGAGGTCTCTTTTATAGTGTTGGTTCTAAAACTGAACAGCATATTCGATGTGAGCTTTGCAAGGAGAAGTCTCGCATTTGGCTGTATGCATCGTTATGCTTTATTTCAAATGCTAAGGCCTCAGACCATCGCAAAAAATATTACATTACAGTAGAGAAGAAAAAGAAAAAGGAAGTGAACATTATTTTTCTAGTAATTAAAGGAAAAAATAACAAAATATGGCAAGCCGTTCAGGCCAAAAATATTATTTTATTTTACCTATAGTATTTTATATTTTTCGGAGTTACAAACTAATGTGCAGTTTTCCGATGGAATCCACACTTTTATTCCAAGTTAACATTATGTAATTCAAACAAGTTTTCATTTATTTGAGATTGTTCTTTTATTTTTGGTCAAACCAGAATGCTTTTTTTAATGATTATATATAAAATCATAATACATATTTTGGCAGATGATAGATTATTCTATGTCATAAGTATTCTTCTTCGTCCGCTTTTCGGGGGGGGGGTTGAGGGATTTTTCCATCGGTAGAGAAAAAGACTCTTAACCTGGGACATCTGACTTTCTGCCTGAGAAACAAAATGATCCCTATCATTGATTTTTCCCTTACAGGAGGCATTCTCTTTACATCAGGTTGTATTATTCTTTTGCCCTTTATATAACGACCATAGACTAGATTTCATTCCTCAAAAATTTAGAGTTCACGCCATCAAAGAAAAAAATGTTTTCCTTACTGGCATGTAAGAATGAAGTAGTTCAGTACAAACTATCAATTTTTGTTCATAAAGCTTTTAACAGTCGGAGTAGTTTTGTATGGCAAACCAGAATGTTTGTCAAGGATTATATATAACTGAAAGTCAAAATATAATTTTTGTTAAAGTTTTTTATTTTTTAAAGTTTTTTCAAAAATTTTCCCAAAATAATGAATATCGGACCATGGTCAAAAAAATGTTACACATTGTTGAAATGCAAAATTCTAAACTATAGCTAGTATATGTGATGTACCAATTAATTGGAAATTTAATTATATGAAACTCCATTTGTGTATGAAATATGAAGCTTGCATAGTAAACATATTGCCTAATTATTACAAATATCATTGATTATGCAAAATAACCATATAGCTTATAAGTTACAACATCAACCTTTAAATGACTCATGCACTTCTTTACCATCAAAATACATGTACTAAATTATCTGAAATATGAAGTTTGCCTTCTTATGAAATAGCCTGATGACTAAAAATTCATAATTATGCAAATTGCTCTTTAAACTAAAACCTATGCCAACAGGCTTTATCGTATATGTGTGATTTTTTTTATAGTTGATGTATGTGCCAACTCATATGAAATTTGAACTGAGGTACATTCTCATGATGTAGCTTAACTGCTGTAAATCGTCACAAATTATTCATCAAAAGTAAAAGCTATATCAACTTACTTCAAAGGACAGATTATTATCGTTGACATATGCACCAAATTATATGAAAATTGAAGTTTGCATTCTTAAGATAAAGCCTAAATCCTGAAGGTCATTAATTATGTAAATTATTCCTACAAACTTTATAACACATGTGCGCTTTGTTACGGTTAACTTATGTAGTAAATTATATTCAAATTGGCGTAGGCATTCTTAAGATAAAACCTAATTATCTAATTCATTAATTATGCAAATTATTCATAAACACTTAAAGCTAAGTCAACAAACTTTTTTGGGCATATGCGACTTGTTATGGTGAAGTATGCGTTTAAAAGATATTGCCTAATCACTAAAAACATACAAATAACTAATTAACTTTCATTTGATGTTTACCAAATTCACTTCTTGTCATTATCATATGGAAGACGTGGAGCAAGTTCCATCATAATCAATGCTATATATACGTAGTTTTTGAGATATCGTGTTCATAGACAGACAGACAATTCATACATACACATACATACATACGTACATACATACATACATACATACATACATACATACATACATACATACATACATACATACATACATATGACCTTATGCAATTTATTAATTACATATATAATTTTAATCCTGCTATTCAGTATGCTTATGATATTTCTGAACTAACAATTAATTTCCTTGACATCTCCCTTAGGATTGATGGTGATCGATATAGCTACATCTATTTATACTAAACCTACTGATTGATTTTATTTTATTTTATTTTATTTGGCAAAAAATATTCACGAAACAAAAAAACAAAAACGGAAATAACACTACATCTTTCACAAACAAACAAATACAGCATGGAATACCTTTGCCGAGGATAACACAAAAAAGTTTTAACAACTTATTTCCATTGTGATCCTCCTTCACAATTACTTCGTTTACGTCGTATTTGTAGTAGTGATTCGGATATCAGAGAAAGGTCTGCTGAATTTTGCACGTACGTCCATCAACGTGGTTATCCTATGTCTGTTATATGTATATATATATATATATATATATATATATATATATATATATATATATATATATATATATATATATATATATATATATATAGATAAGATAAGATAAGATAACACTTTATTTTAGCCGTTTAGAAAATTTTACATTTCTAATTTGGTATTTAAATATATATATATATATATATATTAATACTGTTGTAGGCTCTATCGCTGGCGGGTTTGTAGTGTTTGGTTATATTATCTCTAAGGAGTTTGTTGTATTGAACTTTTTGAAGGAGGTACAGGTTTCTGGTTTTATCGGCTGGGATGATCATTTCGCGGGAGTTTTTTTATTTTTCTAACATCGTTTCTAAGTGTGGTTTGGAACGGGTCGTTGATTTTACGGAATTTGATGTCTTCTATGAGTTTTAGCATATCATTCTCGAATGGTCGAAGTTCGTCGATTTGTGGTGGTCATCTTTTGCTGTTGAAACCGAAATTTGTTTTTGCAGTAGTGCTATCGCTTTCGCCTGATTTTTCAGTTTTTAATGCAGAAGCAAAAAGTATAGCACAACAAGTACAGCACAAAAACTCAATTTAGATGATAGGACTGAAATACTTGCCACGAAAGAAGCTTTTATAACGTTAAAAGACCATAAAGACAATTTCGAACACAGTTTACCTTGCAGACTGATCGACCCTGCAAAAAGCGAAATAGGTATTGTTAGCAAAAAAATACTTGACACCATCCTCCAAAACATAAGACCAATAGTCGCCGTCAACCAATGGAAAAATTCTATGTCAGTCATCGAATGGTTCAAGAACTTAGAGGACAAAAACAAACACACTTTCGCCTGCTTCGACATATGCGACTTCTACCCATCCATAACCGAAAAATTGTTATTAGAATCCCTCAAATTTGCCGGCCAATACACCACCATATCAGATGATGCATGAAGACAAACAAATTATCATGCACGCGCGGAAATCTCTCCTCTTTGATAAAACGAAACCATGGGTAAAAAAGAATGGTAATGGGTCATTTGACGTAACAATGGGAAGCAACGACGGGGCCGAAATATGCGTACTGGTCGGAATATTCATGCTACACAAATTAGCCAAAAAATACGGTAAAGAAAACATAGGTCTCTATAGGGACGACGGACTCGCCGCCTTCAAGAACATCACCGGAAGTAAATCAGAAAGTATCAGAAAAGACATAACTAAAACCTTCAAAGCCATGGGGTTAAAAATAACCATACTCACCAATCTGAAAACCGTCAACTTTCTAGACATAACGGTCAACCTCAACAACGGTAAATATTACCCATACAGAAAACCCAACGACAACCCCATGTACATACACACGCAGTCTAACCACCCACCCAGCATCTTCAAGAATATATCATCAGCCATTGGCCGTAGAATTTCCGACATATCATCCGACGAACACATCTTCAACCAGGCAGCCCAACTGTACCAAAATGCACTAAAAACCAGCGGCTACAAAGAGAACATCATGTACACCAGCACCCCGCCACAGAAAAAAAAAACAGAAATAGAAACACCATCTGGTTCAACCCACCATACAGCAAAAACGTAGCAACCAATGTAGGCAAACGATTCCTCAACCTAATCGCAAAACATTTCCTAGCAGACTCCAAGTTACACAAAATATTCAACAGAAACAATGTCAAAGTCAGTTATAGCTACATGCCAAACATGGCTACCATAATCAAAGCGCACAACGCCACCATCTCCAACAGCGAAACTAAACCCAGTCAAAAACCATGTAATTGCAGACAGAAAGACACCTGCCCTTTAAACGGCGAATGCCAAACGGAAAACATCGTATACCAAGCCACCGTCCATGGAAAAAACAAAACAAAAGTATATATCGGTCTAACAGAGAACAACTTCAAACAGAGATACGCCAACCACAAACAGTCATTCAAACATGAAAAACACGAAAACAGCACAGAACTATCAAAACACATTTGGAAACTGAAAAGAAACAACGAGCCTTTTTCCATATCCTGGTCCATCAGCAAGACAGCCCAAGCATACACCAATAAAACAAAACGATGCAACCTGTGTTTAACCGAAAAACTAACCATTATTAAAGCAGACAAAAACTCCACACTAAACAAAAGAACTGAGTTGATATCCAAATGCCGACACGAGAATAAGTTTTATTTGTCCAACTTCAATAGAGCATCTATCACCTAAACTAAACCCGTTAACTAACGGAACATCAAAGCCCAACATGTAACAACCCGCCAACACTTACTTGTCCGCACCCAATAACTCACACAATAACAACCAACACCTCCACACACACAACACCAAGTGTCTGCACTCTATATAAACAGCACACCCAGAGAGTAGAAACCAACAGTTGTCTGATGATCGCGCAATGCGTGAAACTCCGAGTTACAACCAAGAAAGAGTTCCAGTACTACCAAAACTATTGCGCTCTGCCACTGCGGTATAGAGCACTGTCTTAGCAGATTGATGACATACATATATATATATATGTATGTCAGATATGTCTATTTCAGGAATTTGTAAGGTTTCTGGTGATGAGAAAATATTGAGGTTAAACGAAGAAGAAATCATTTATATATATATATATATATATATATATATATATATATATATATATATATATATATATATATATATACGTCGTCTTGGTGATTGTTTTGTGGAACATCTCCGCCTGACCAGACAAAAGAATCGTAACTATCCCGTATCTATGCATTTTATTACCAACGATCACAGTATGTCAGATATGTCTATTTCCAGAAATTTGTAAGGTTTCTGGTGATGAGAAAATATTCAGGTTAAACGAAGAAGAAATCATTTTTCGTCTCGTAATGCTAGAACCCCTTGGAATTAATAGATTATTCTCGTCAGTCCTAGTCTAATCAGTTTTTTTAAATATCAGGCGTGTTATATTGGGTTCTATTTGGTGCCTGCGAATATTAGAACTTTTCACACGTATAACCGTTTATCACACGTGGTTATCGTTCTGTTCCATTACATTCAGATATGTTCAGGTGTTTACCTAACATTTCTGTATCTCGCCGATATTTCCTTTGAAAAATAACGTTTCTTCGAAATGTCGAATTTTATCTATTTATACGGACTGACTTATAAGTTCCATATGCATTTCTTTGTACATACATACATACATACATACATACATATGGACACTCTGACAGACAACAGCATAACATTACTCTACCTTGCCGGAGGTAATGACACGCATCCTCAACAACTGTAAAACCTTGTCTTTTACAATATGGACACACTCTAAGTTCAGCAGGAATAGGTTGACTACAATATGACGTCTTATTTCAATTGTTAAATTGTGACTAAAACAACACACGTAAATTTTAAGATTTTAACAAATGAAAGGTACAATTCAGAGTCAAGCATTGACTTAAAATTTACATAACTGCGCATACATCGAATCATTAAGTGAGACTGGCTATTCCTGTCTGTAATACTCTTGTAGACTTTTGCAAAACATATTTAAAAGGATTTTGGACCATTATTTGTTGTTTCAACCAAACAACCACGTAACCATATCTGAATAGTAATTCTCGTATCTTCATTATCCATGTGATCCTACCAGCAGAGTCTAGATATTTTAACATTTCGTAATATACCTTTGGGTATCGGGAATTGTTCATTTGTACAAGTGTCAGCCAATAACAAATACCCTGCTTCATAAGTAGTATATAAAATAGGAGTTTTGGACCACTTAACGACAACCCCCCCCCCCTTTTTTTCACCTTTTTTACTTAAAATAAATGGCTTAATCTATATAAAATTTGTGTAAACACCAAAAATACACTGTAATTTTACCGTTATTCAATGTCGTTCCACTGTGGAGGGGTTTTTGAACCGTGTAGAATGTCTGTGTTATGACAGTGAACGTTAGTGAATCGACAGTGTTGCTCTCGACATGCTTGCCTGCTCTATGAGTCACATGAGGTATCTGTCTAATTGAACGCCTAGGTAGGCTTGACAGGTAGGTTCAAAGGTCAATACACTTACAATAGACTGTTTACACTCATGACTCGTTGTGTGTGATGTCGACATCCTTCACCTATGTGACCTGTGTGAGACTTATACAGTCAGTATGAGATTAAATTGAGATTGAAGACAATACAAACAAAAAAAGGCAGGCTTATATAGCATAGCAGCAGTTTTTACAAGTTTTTATTTAAATAACGGTTTTCAATGATTGTTTTATTTTTAAAAAGATTTGACGCCAACGTAAACGCCACCAACTAAATCTTATCTCTGGATATTCTACATTCCATTTATCCCAAAACCATTTAAGGATATAATTCTGTGAATGTGCTTTTTGTTTTCAACTCTGGTATTAGAGCAGCTTCCTGATATTTTCCTAAGTATAATAGAATTGCTTTTATGATCACACTGAAGTTGAGTGATCGATATCGTGTTGTCTCTACATGAACTGTATTAATTAATAAAAATATTCTAGTAACAGTTGATAAAAGATAATAATCAAGATTATACCTCTTAAAAACTATTATTATGTGATTTTTACCGTCATATTTACTATTACTTATCATTTGGTTATACTCAAAGTTTTCATCTTCAAAGTTTTCATCTTCAAAGTTTTCATCTAAAGGTTTGTTAAACGAAGTACAGCAGTCAAAACAGTGGAATTTTCGATAGATGTTACCACAAATGTTTTTACAAATATTGTCATGAGGTATATTGAATCTTTTACATATGTTACAATGAATAACATTATAGCAGTTCATTTTGTCCCTTGTCATTAAATTACAACAATTAGAACAGTGAAACCTTCCAAACAGTGTACCGCAAATGTTAGTAAAATCACAGGTTACACCTGTTGCATTTTTCCATTTACATAATTTACATATTTCCATTTTATATATTTAAATATATTTTTTTTGTTAAATAGACTAATAATATTCCACCACCAGCTAAATAAAGGTATTGGTATGTCTTCATATTATTCGACGGCCTATAATAGTCACTAAATTGTGGTTCATTTTTGAGACCTTCAGTCTGAGGATGATATTCTTGATATAAATTTTAATTTTGATCAGTCAGAACCAGATTTTGTCTCGCATGAACATCTAATTTTTTGTTGTTTCGCTACAAAATCCATTACTTTTTGTCTATGTTCCAACCATACTTCACGATCTTTATTGAAATTCTCCAAAGCTAAATCATGTGTTTTCAATTCTTTTTCATGTTCTTCGTTTGAATCATCTGAAAGTGTTTTACCTAAATAACCAGCTCCAACAAAGGCAGTTGCATTTAAAACTGCACCACCAACCATCATCGCAATTGCCCCCCCCCATTATGTATATATTTAGATATATATAAATTTTTCTTTTTATTTATCCTTTATAAGGATCAACTGGTAATATATTTCTTTGTTCTAACATATCTTTCTCCAATACTGCCGCACTTATTGCTATTGCAAGATAAGCAAACTTCTTGAATGAAACACTTGTTTTAGGACTGTCTGGAGCCATTTTCAGAGTTTTATCAAGTATTAAACTATTAGCTATAGTTAAAGCAGATAAAACTGCACCATCATAAAGACCATTCACGATCAGTTTAGTATAGTCTGTCATTGTGTATATCTATAATATATATTTAAAAAAAATTATTCCATTTCAAACAGAGCATTATTTTTAATTGGTTGCGGTATAGTTAATTGTTTATTTTCAACTGGTTGTGATGTTGTTAATTGTTTAGTTTCTTGAATATAACTTGATTGTAAAAACCACTGTCTTTTATAATACAAACCAGCTACCCCAATTACTAATGAACCAAGAGTTAATAAAATCAGAGTATTATTAAATTGCGATCTATCAGACTGTGAGGCGGACTGTTGGGAAAACTGAGTTGGTTCCGTCGGCTCTATCGGTTCCTTTGTCTCCATCGATTTGAATTTTTTTCGTTTTTTTTTGTTCAGCTGAAATTACTGATATTGTTTTACCCCATGCAACTCTACCCGGACTTTTAGTTTTACTGTTTTTAGTCACAGTTTCTACTTGTGGCTGTGTTACAGTTTCTGTTTGAGGCTGTTCTGTATCACTCATTTTTTACACTAATATATATAATATAAAATATTTTCTTTTCAAGTTCCTTTATTTTTTGATGGTCTTTTTAATCAAGTCAAGTTTCAAGTTGTTTTCAAGTTCTTGATCAATTTCTAGAACAAGTTCTTGATCAAGTTGACTCAAGTCATTCAAGTCAACTTTATTAAAGTCATTCAAGTCACTCTTTTCAACTTTATTAAAGTCATTTAAGTTACTTTGCTGAGGACAAGTATGTGTTGAAAAGTTAATGTTATTTAAAATAGTAAGACCACCACTTGTCAATGCTAAAAGAGGACCGTAACTGTATGCTAACTTTCCAGTAAGTTGTTTGAATTGATTCGTAACAAGAAAATTGTTCTTCAAGTCATCACTTAATTTATACACATTATGTACTGGAAGCACAAGTCCTACTAATTTACTAATCCCAAATAAAACCCCATTTACAATATTGTCACTTACGAGAGAACTGTAAGTGCTTTCATATATCTTATAATACTTTTCAATTTCTTTATCGTTTGCTTTTTCAATATATTCGAGAGTGAAATTTGTTCCCAAGAAAGCTTTTTATTGTCCAGCAGCAATGATACATAGTAATCTTTCTTTGTGTTTAACTATTGGGGACACTTGTGAAGACGCTTCTGAAGTCGCCTGTTCTGATGTTACTGTTGCTGGTATTGATTCAACTGGCTGTAAAATATCTGTCAATGTCTGTTCCATTTTGTTATATAATATAAAAATATATTTTATTTTATAAAAAAAGTACAGTAAAACGTCGATTATCCGAACGTCGAATATTCGAATTGATCGGTCATCCAAACTGACTACATGTCCCCCGAAAAAATCTATTGTTCCGATGTCAAAGTAATGTTTCGGTAAAAATGTGAAGTTTGATGAATGACGATCGACATGTGAATGAGCGCGGTTTGTCTTGGAGCTACAGTGTGTATTGTTTGTAAACAATCACTGTCCACCACTTGAATGACGTGATGTTAATGACGTACGGTAAAACAAAAGACGACTACATTGAGTGTGTTGGAACGATCACACCTTCAATAACATCTCAATAAAGTTGTTCTCCTATTGACCACCCCGTTGTCTTTTGTCTTTTGTATGATTCATAAAAGATTTGAAATGATTGTGAAATGGTGAGAACGGCATGTCACACTCTGACTAATAAAGTGGTGACTTTCAAACAACTTGTCGGCATGAGATGTAACGCAACCGTAGTTGCGGCATTGCTACTTAGACCATTGACTGTGATACCGAAAAGATGATTGTCGGTCAGAAGTGAAAGGAGTTTCGTTTCTTTTTCCAATAAAGATTTTCAACGGTGTAAACAATTTTCAGCTTCGGCCTACCTATAAATCTGCGATGTCTAGGAAGGAATCCTCACTTGATCGTGAAACTGAAGATAAAGAAAACAATGTCCGGTGTGAACCAGTACCATTGCACGGCGAAGCTATGTTTTCTCCGTGTTTGTTATGGCTAGAGTCGCATCCTGATTGTGAACCTACCCAGTTGTTATTGCTCCGTAGTTCACACAGAAAAGCAGCAGACAGTCGTGCAATGAAACAGAAACCCCTGACTTCGTTTTTCTGAACTTTATTCTTTTTCTAATTGAGTCCACTGGCTAAATTGCGGACACATCGTTTGTACACATTGATACAATTTGATTACATTTACATGTCAGTGAACACTATTTACAGATGCAACCATGACAACAATGCGTTCTTATCAGCTGTCCACGTCACCACGTCGTCGTCTTTCTTGTAAATACGTCTTTTGATTTCTTCTACACATATTCAATTCACAATGTCGTTTTCCTATCATATTCAACTCTTTATTTAGTTTTAGTATTAAATAAGTACAGTTCAATAAAAAGGTTTCTATGGAGTACGGTACGTTTCATTTGTCTGAGAGTGCATGTAACATGTGTAAGTGTGATATGCAGCGTACGTGTACGTTCATTCTGTATGAGTGCGACCTTTTGACCCCCCCCCCCCCCCAGTCTCATCTCGATGCAGATCGCATATCCGAACTGACCGCATATCCGAACTAAATGCATGTCCCCGTAAGCGTTCGGATAATCGATGTTTTACTGTAGATGATAACCAACGCAATAAATAGATATAAGAGACAACAAATATCATTGATTAACATTATATCAGATCTATACTATAAGGTTGTCTTAAACGAAACACTAATTTGCTGTAAGGAGTATATTTTAATTGTTTTATATATTCACTAATTTCTATTTTATTTAATTCCATCCCGTAGTTTTCAATTATCTCTTTCACATCATTTTTACTCGGTGTGTAATAGAGAACAAGCATGCCAATATTTTCTCGAAATGTCTTGGCGATACTCGTAAATTGTTCCGTAAGTACCCATACACTAATATTATCATGACGAGCTGAAAATGCCAATTTTGTTAAAATATTGACACAAGATTTATCATCCTTCGTGAGAGCGCAGTCATCTAGTATGATTAGACTTTTTGTATTTTTATAACACTCATACGCGTGTTCAATACATTCATTTATTTTTTCTATGTTAAGAATCATTATAATAATGTCTGAGTCTTTGAAAATACATTTTTTATTGTAAGCTTTATTGTTTAAGAATGTCAGGCAGATTATGATTATGTAATCAAATACATTCTTGTAATACGTTTGTAACAACTTCATAACGAATTCTGTTTTACCCGAACATGTTGGTGCACTAATAAGCATATTGAAAGGAGGGTCAAGCCATATAATTTTAGAGTATTAATATATAATAGATTTTGATTTAGATCTTTCAATATTAAGCTTGGCATCACTTATAATGAAAATATTTGCAGTTATTCTTTCTTGTGGATCTGTAGCCTCTCGTTGAATTTCCAGCTGAACCCCATCTTTTGTATTCATAACTTTCAGACCACTATTATGATACGTATTATCTTTAAAACTTCTTAAATCAATAAACGAACAGTATTTATCCAACAGAAAACTGGCCTTGTCTACTTTCTCTAGTTTATCAATTCCTTGACAAGTGTATCTACAGAACTCAGGTGCCATGAAATAATGTCTGGCTTCTTCCCAAAATTTTCTAGGAGATAATCCATGTGCATACACTTTATTTGCAATACCTTCTATCGTTACTGCAACAGAATTAATACTAGGATTAAAGAATAATTCGGTGTCTAATAAATGTTGTAGCTGTGGTTTACTGAATAGTACGAAAATTCAAACTTCTACGTGCTCGTTAATAATTGTATCTGTACCAGAGAAGTTAATTGTTCTGAAATGTTGGATATGTTTTGCACGATTTGGATTATATGTTACAACATCATGAGTTCGCTCTCCTTTACTATCAAGTGCATTTAGTTTTGAGTAATCACCTTGAAGTTCTCAATTGTAAGGCATTTTCTTACACTATTATACTATATAAAATATAAAATATATTTATTTTTTTATTTTCATTTATATTTTCGTTAAGGGCTCTCTTTAAAAATCCGTTCATAAAGGTATACTGCTATTGCAGTTGCCAACAACCATATATGCTCACCTATAAATCCTACCACTTGTCCCGCTGTTTTTAAAACAAAAGATACAATAGAACCTATAATACCCGGCAGTGCCAACGCTACTTTATTACCGAGCCATTTCAGTGCATCCGCAACACATTTAATAACTGCTTTGACTGGTCCACCACCACCACTACTGCTACCACCAGCAGCCTGCGACCTTCCTAATTGAACAGCTATGGTAGTTATAACCAAACCGAGGGCTGTTGCCAATGAAACGATAGTAACTCCATTGCGTTTGAAAAGAATTATTAGTTTATCTTTAATACTAAGGTTTGGGTCTTTGAGTACTTCTTTCAAAGCAGATGTCTCAGCTAACTTATTGCGTAAAGTATCAGTTTCTTTATTATATTTTAGGATATTAATCTGAATTCTGCCTAATTCCTTTTTTTCATCTTGCGTTAATTCCTAGATTTTTTGTCTGCTTTCCAATTCTTTTTTTCTATCATACAAATTTTCTAAACTCTTGACTGCTGTATCAAGTTCTTTACGCATGACTGTATATTCAGGATTAAGTTCATTCCATTCTTCAATTTTGTTTTCGACCTTACCGATTTTATCTTTGTTACCTGCAGTGTCTCTTCTGAGGTAGGCCTGATAGTCTCTTAATTGACCAATCATTGGTGGTGTGAGATCTATAGCTTCAACTTCATCCACATTTAAAGGCCCCGATGGAATCAAAGTAATCTCTGCAGTGTCTAAGAAAAGTCTTTTATAAGCTACAATACCAATTTTACTTTTTATTGTACTTTTGGCTAAAAGTTCACCGTTTCTTGTAATTCTTTGATCTTTTATGTTATCATACAACTCTCCATCCTGTCCTACATGTGTATTTAATCGCAATTCCGTTCGATTAACACTCACGTTGTCACTTTTTTAATAACTGGGTCAATAGTATCTTCTAACATTTTATTTTTTAATTCAGTAAGTTTATCTGCTGCACCCGTCATTGTCATATCTATTTCAACTGCGGGGTCTACAGGATCTGTGAATGATGTTTCTTGTTCTCTTGATTCCAGCAAATCCAGCGAATCTTGTTCATACTCTGTCATTTCAAAGTCTTCACCAGCATTTTCATTTACATTTTCCTTAAAAGGATCAACATCAAAAGGATCAAAGTCAGTCATCTTACGACAATGTTATATAAATATGTAACTTAAAAATATTGCCCCAACTATTATTCTGAACAATGTCATGCTTTGATGCAGAAGGTGCTGTCGCTTCAACTGTTACCGCTTCTGCTGTTGGGGTTGCTACTGCTGCTGTCGCTTCAACTGGGGTTTCGAGTCGTTGCACTGGATCTGGGTGACCTTCCATTTCTTTTAATGCTGATTTTTTCACATCATTATCTATGTTGTTGTTGTTGTAACCGAACTTCATATCTTCTGTCGCCTGTTGTAAGAAATTGTTATAACCCACCACATTCGTATTCAAATTTATAATCATTTTACTCGGGATTAACCATATTTAAAAATTTGGTTATATTATGTTCTTCAAACATGTTAACTTATATATTATCTTATATAATTATATTTTTTTTAATATTTTCAATCGGTTCCCAAGAATTAAATTTATCATCATATCCTAACCATTTTACCAATGCGATATTATGGCCTTTGATTTTTTTTCTTACGTAATGTTTTTTCAATTTTATATTCTTCCGATTCCCTGGTCATATCAAGTGATAATTCTTGCTCATAAAACGTGCCTTCATGTCTTCACCCGATAAGTCCTCCAGAGTGTAAACAATAACAGGACCAAAGATTATTTGTTTGATTTTGAAAAGTTCATGTGTGTAGTTTGGTAGATATCCTTTGGCAAACACATTCTTGTATTTGGAAATTCTCACGATATCACCAATATTAAACATAGGAGTTCCATATTCAACAGTGAGATAAGCACCGTACAAATTATACCAAACGATATTTTCATTCTTTGGTAATGATGCTTCCTTCGGAGTCATGTGGATTGAATTATGATAAGTATTGTTATAACCATCCACTAATCCATCTAGTACGTCAACCCATTTTCTAGTCTGTTTATCAGTAAAATATTTATACATACGTGATTTAAGTGTTCTGTTAAAACGCTCAACAACTGAAGCTTTTTTATCAGATCGTGTACTAAACCACTAAATTTCGTGTTTTTCAAAGAGATCTTTAACATGCTTATTGTAAAATTCTCGACCTTCATCAAATTGAATTTTATTCGGTTCACGGTCTTTGAAAATTAACTCAATCGGCCATTTCAATACCACGTTGTGATTTGAGCGGTATCACCCAAGCATACTTCGATAATACATCGATAATAGTCAGGATGTAACGGTGGCCATGGTTCCTCCGGTCATTATTCATCTCCACAATGTCAGCTTGCCACTGATCATCAATTCCATGGTTTGTGCATAGTGTAAACTTCTTGTTCTTCCAACCATTGTTTCAATTCCTTATATTTTTTTTCTGGTCTGCTTTGATTTTACGCCACAATTTTGTGATACCGCTGTATGCTAAATCAGAATTGTAATACAAGTCTCGCAGATACTGGTCTATATTAGTAAATTATATAAAGTAATATTATATTATATTTCAATTTCTGATTTCATCTCTGATTTCAACTCTGATTTAATATCTGATTCCATCTCTGAATAACCATTCAGTTTATCATACTTCAAGTAACGCTCCAAAGGGGGAGTGTAATTGGCAGCTTTCTGCATTTCAAGAGACTTCATGAATACTTCTTGTATAAATTCTTGAGGTTTTTCAGTATATATATTTGCCTGTGCGTATGTTAATAATTCTTTAAAATTTTGATATTGTAATTTCAAATGTGATACTTTGTCTGTTAGTTTTAAGATTTGATTGACAACTGTAATGATTATTGGAACTGCAGCTAATGCACTGACAAAAACTGGTATTGCGGGAACTATAGCTAATGTGGCAGTTCCTGAAACAATCCCACTAGTAATGAGTATCGCTTTATTAACACGACTTAATAATTTGTAAGAACGTCTATACGCACTACATACTCGTGTAAGATAATCAGTTAAATCTTGTATTGTTTTAACATTTTGGTCAATCATTTTGTGGTTTAGGTTTTATAAAATCGTATCACTTTATATATGTATATATATTATTTTTATAAGATAAACAAAGTTGAACGAAAGGTTATTTTTGAATAACGACGATCGAAGAACTTAAAACTAATAGTGACTTTAACCCTTTTTTCAGTACGAAATAACCGAGACACAGATGCTGGTATAATTTGTTTGTTTATAAGAAATGTTGAATGAGATATTTTAATTTTATCATCGAGTTTTATATTAAAATTAACTATTGATCTCTCGTTAATATCCTTAGAAATAGCAGCGGAGTCTATAAAATGTTGAATGTGATAAGTACCTGGTTGAATAAAGTAATCATTTCTATCACTATCAAATATTACTTTATCTGTGTTTATTATATGAGAAAATTCGTTTACCAAGAGCCTAACAATTTTTTTATGATCTAATTCAATTATTGCAATTTCTTCCGTTATTATAAGTTTTGGAGGCAGTAAAGGTTTTAGTTTAAACGTATTATTTTCATATTCTAAGTGATATTTAACACCTGTGATTGGTTTCATAAATTTAAAATCCCTAAGATCATTGAGAGATAAGCTTAATGATTTGTTCATTGTATATGATTTAATCTATATTAAATTTTAGGCAAAAAAATATATAAAATTAACTAAGGTTTTTATTAACAGAACAGTAAAATCAGACTCATTAAAACTTATAAGTTGTTTTATTTTATGTTAACAGTTGCGTAATAAAAATATTCTTGTCCTATTTTATTTGATTTTTGTAATCCATCTGACCTAATACAAAAAGGTATATCTAATCTTTTTAAATCGACATGTATTCTTGACGGTTAATAATATTTCATAGTTATTCCATTCTTATCTTGAAAAGACCCTATAAAACTAGCACCATATTTTCCATGTATTTGTTGTACATCTATCACCTTATAAATAACATTAACAGGTAATTCTCTCCATTTTTAACAGTTTGCTCCATTAACGCAATATCAAATTCTTCATTAGTTAATATATTATTCGGTTGATTGGCTAAATTTTAAACTGCTTTAGTTGCTTTATTATTTCTCTTAGTAGATTTTTTAAAGGAACAAGGAGGAGGTAAAACACCTGCCCATTCATTAAGTGTTTGGTTTAATACCTCCTTAAATTCTTCATGATCTTTATCTCGATACTCATTTGCTCAGACATTTCATGTGTCATTTGTGCCATTTTGTGTATCTAACTATTAATATTTTATTTGTTTAAATGGAAAATATTATATCGCTATAATCTTTTATTAAGTGTATACTCACTTATTTTATTCTCATTTATCGGGGATTTACAACATAAATCATAGTCTATAAAATAAGCCTAAAATACTTTAAAATCTATAAGAATCATACGTTTCAAAGATATTGTTCCAATATCTATAGTCTTTAACCCTTCTGCTATTTTAGATAACGCTTTACTTGTTGACAAGTAACATTGATAAGTTCGTTTTCAATATGAATTTCAATAGTTAATAATGAACGTTGGCTACATGATATTGAAAATCCATTCAGAAGAGTATCGTATTCACTCTCAGTATTTAATTTAATACAGTTAATAACAATGATACCACTAGTTACTTTCTTTATATCTTCCGTCATTACTTCATTAGCAGTAAACAATTTTAATTCAACCTCATCCTCATTCAGTTTCAAACCTAATATTTTAAACTGCGTATCATAAAATAATGAAAGATTTCCTCTTTGAACGTTGTAACTACAATACCATTCCCCCGAATTTAAAACTCTACGAAAAATATTGTTTTCTTTCACTATTGTTTTTGAAGCATCTAATTTTAAATGCAGCTTTGGGTACAGAAGATCTAGTCTAGGATCTGCTTCCGGTAAATAGTGTCTGATATCAGCTAAACTAAATGTCTTATTATTGTCATTATAAACCAGCACATAAGGAACTTGGTCAGTTAAACCATGGTCAACAGTTAATGGTTTTTCAATCAATTCAACAAAATCTCGTGGTAATTCAAAAGTATAGAACTTAGCATCTCTGTTGCTATACGCAAAACCAAATGGTACATGATGTTTTGTTACTGTATATTCTTCGATTGTCTCATCTATGTCATTTAGGGCTACAAAATTGTTGGTATGCTCGTGTGATTGAATTGCCGCTGGTTCTAAATTAAATGATTTAGTAGTATTTTTTCCATTTAAAGACGAAATCTTTGCTATTATTACGTCCGGTTAAATACGGTGTGGGTGTGTAAACATCTTTGAGATCATTAAGTGCATATCCTTGTGGTGCTATCATACCTACTCCAAAATTTGATGGCATATTATATTAAGTATATAATATATATATATATAAATATATATAAACAAAAAACAATGAAGTTGTATATAGACGAAGAATCTAATGATATTACTATCAGTTTTACATAAACGCTGACTGGTTATAGACAGATACGACTGTTGGAGTGTAAAATATATAATTCCTGGTATAATATTACAAAAGAAAACAATGAAATTGCTTTTACCGCTAACAATAAAACATCAGTTAAAAAAATAGAATCAGGTAATTACAATGTAGATACATTATCACAAGCGATTGTTAGAACAAAAATAATTAATTTTAAGAGAATTTTACCAACAGGAAAAACAGGGATGATACTCAGTGATAATGTTAAAGTAGACTTTTCAAAACCTAAGAATTTTGAGAGGATACTTGGTTTTTAAAGAGAAAGAATAAATTTCACCAGGTATTAGTCCCAACAAAGCAGATTTTCTTCCTGTGACTGAATACGTAGACTACTGTGATATTATAGATACACCTACTAATTACATCAATGGGAAAAGGTCTAATTATTTACAAATTTTAACGATACAGGATCGGGGTGAAATAGGAGAAGCTGTCACTTATTCATTTCCTGCGAATGTTCCAGTACCAATCAAGAAAATGAATATAACTAATCTTCGAATTTGTATAACTAATCAAAATAATGAACTAATAGATTTTAATGGTTAACCAATTTCATTTCAATGTGACCATATGCTAATGTGTTACAATGATCAAGAACATAACGTTTATCATTGAAACAACTCAAAGAAGTTTTATTGATTGTATAACTACCAATCTGGTGATTTATCGATCGTATAGTATTCATAGAATGTTTCATTTGTAAATTTTCAAAAAGTACTTTGTTAAATTCCTCGTGAGTTATATTCTTTTTTATAACTAACTTTTTATACCTTTTGCTTTACATGCAGAAGTGGACTCTGTTGTGTATGAGTACATTTTACTTCTCAACCCAATTAACTCGGTGATTGGTTTACCCGCACACTCGTCTTTGAATTTACCAATTACTTTTTTGTTATAATCAAAGAAATATGGAATTTCTGATGAATAATCACTATTATCAAAAAGGTCTTTATCTTTATAGAAATCTTTATACGAATCATTGGCTTTAATTTCATACATTAATGAATCTGTATCTGTGAATAATAATTTAGCTCGTGGCCCATATTTTTCTTTTATATAATTGTAATGAAAGTTTTAGATAAATCAAGAATACTCATTCCAACATATAAGGGTTGATTTAGGGTTAATCATTCTTTTTTGTTTTCCACTGCTACTAGACTTTGGGTTATAATTTTTTGCATGACAAACGTTGGTTTGGATACTAATTTCTTGAATTGTTTTTCTGTTATACATAATTTTATACTACGATGCTTACGTACATTCATCATAGTACGTCCAAAGACAGAATTATTCATTAGTTTGAAGAAATCTTTTTCGAATGCATTTGTTGCTTTCTTTCTCTTTTCAATGTTAAATAAGATGTATTGTGACATCCATTTTGATTGATTAAACTCAATGGCTATGTGAATTTAAGTGACTTTTAAACCGGGTGATAAATATTGTTTTAAGTTTTGAAAATGAAGTACATATTTCTTTGTCGGCCTTAGAGTTGTAGTTAATATCTCTATATTTCCACATTTGATTTTAAATAGATCACGTATCTTTTTATTATGCGGTGATAACATGTCTTCAGTAATACATAGTCTCTCAGGTGCTAAATGATAATCATTGTGAAGATCATGGAGGTCATTAGGATATTCAAGATCAACTTCAAGGATTAATTTTGCTCGCTCTCATTGGTGTACTTACTTAAGTTTAGTGAATCTATATCAATCCATTAAAATCCATGTGTTGGTAAAGATTGAGTCATTGCCCAACCATAGAGATTATTAGCATCTAAATACATGATGTACTTTGTTTCCTGGGTTGGGTCATAATCTTTCATGTATGGATTGTTTGCCTTTGCATGACCAGCAGATATATAAGAAATACCTCCACGAAGACCTTTTTCTATGAAGAGATGCATATCTATATCCGTTAATAATTCGAGATTATTTTAGTCATTTTTAGACACGCATCCCAGGATAACCCAGGAGCACTGAAATAATGACAGGGATCGAGGTTATAGTATACATTACATGTCTTTCGGAAATTTTCAAATACATCGGTTAATAAAAGTACATCAATTTTAAGGTACAGATCATGATAATCACCCATCGTTTGCATATTAAAATGTTTCCAAATATCTTGTGCATGCTCATAATCATCATCATTTATACCAGCCTTATTTAGAAAAGAATAGAATTTTTCCTTTATTGGAAGATTAACGTCCTTGAATTTTTCGATGGAATCCATATAATCATAGGGGTATACACCCTTCCGTGTTAATAATTTTAAACAGTTAGGGAATTCTTGTTTAGTGTATTTGAAATCACTTGTGTTACCTACGAGTTTTTCTAAAGAAGCGTTCAAGAAATTTAAACTATCTATAAATACTAAATGAGTACCAACCATTATAGCCATGAACTTTTCCATAGAATGTGGGATAATATTAATTTTTTCGTCAAAGTGTTCAAGGGTTTGAACAATGAAATGACTGTCATATCCTTTTAAATTGTGGAATAACGGGTATTTTTTTCGTTACTTGAAAATTGATATTACATTTTACATGTGCTGAGCCACGGTTTTTACCAGTAATATGACAATGATCACGAACTGGTATATCATTTTCTTTGTAAAATTTTTCACAAATATGACATTGCGTTGCTTTTTAAAAACATATTTCATCGTTTTTACTCATACACAAAGGTTTGTTGAAATGTTGTTGTTTTATATTATTACAATATTAGACTTCTGATAACATCATTTCCATAAATATCCTAGATGCATCTGGTCCTCTGTAAATGACACTTTTTTTACTGAATGTATCATCGTAACAACAGATTAATTTATAGCCAAAACTGTAAACTTCATGCTTTTGATAATGATGTGTGAATATTGTGCTTTTTATTAGGATGACAGGTATTTACTTTTCGAGTTATAGATTCGAAATCTGCGTAAATAACAAATGGTTAATTTAATTGTTTTGAGTAATTTTTAAATGATAACCACTTGTTCTCCTCAGTTGGTATTCGTATAGCTTGTGTACCATTTATTTCGAAACAAACAGGAATGTGCTGATTTAAAATCTCTGCGGTTGTAAAGTGTTGTAAACAATATTTACAGAAATGTTTTCTTCCATTATAATTTGTTATACCATGCATGAATCGATTAAAATTTTTGATCCAAACATAATGTTTTTTATCACCACGAGTTATTAGTAGTAAATCAAGGTGATCTTCACAAGTTTGTTTAGTAACATAAATTGGATATGCTTTTTTATTTTTATAACCAAATACAGAAATAGATATATTATTTTGGTTTTCAATTTTTGGTATTTGTTTTGTTGTAACCGGGAATGTTATTCCTTTGTAATCGAGATCAACGATGTGTTGACGGTATCTAGATGGTCGATTTTTATGAATTTCAACTGGAAACTTATATGCTAAATGACACCATCTAAAACATTCATTATCATTATTTTGTATATTAATGAGACCTTTCTTCGGATGTTGTAACTATTTTGGTAATTTGATATATGAGCTACCTTGTAAAGGTTCGTATGTTGTGATATGTACATAAAAATTAAGAAGTAGTTTTATTTGCCAACCAGATCCTTCACGTAACCATTTAGCAATATGTTCAATAATTCTTTCGAAACTTTCACTCAATTGTTCATCTATTTGGTCAGAATTTATAATTTGTAAAGGACTACTATTAAAATAACCATCACTTGTTGTTTCTTCCATATCTTTACCACTTTAAACAAATTTTATCTTCAAGGTTAATATCGCTTTTATTCCACCCGTATTTTGTAAATTTTGTTCTAAGATTTTCTTTATTAACAGTTTATTTCCAGTTAATTGTGTATGTGGTTCATTCTCGGTAATATCAATTTCATATAATTTCACGTATCCTTTAAAAGTTCTCTCAAGTTCATGATATCTGTGTAACACTAAACACCACCTACATGTCGGTAACCTCTGTTAATAAGAGTTTGATATGTTTCATTACCTATTTTAATCATACGTTTAGGGATAGGATTCATGATATATTCTTCTGTTAATGGTCGAGGGAGACCACTAGGTACCGGCCAGTCTAGAATATTATCTTGTTTTGATGGTGTGGTATTAAGAATAGGTTGTAGTTCACCATTCCGTATAAGATTATTATACACACGACCACCAACTGTTATCATTCGGTTAGTGAGTGGGTTCAGAATCTTTGCCATGTTATAGAATGGAAAAAATATTTATATCCATATAAAATACTTATTTGTTTAATTGTAAATTACAAGTTTTCTTTCTATGTCTATACAATGCAAAATAGCTACCTAATTCTAAACTACATTCGCAAATATATCTCTTAGGTTGTTTAACGAAAGGTGTTTCTCTGTTAAAATGTTTCTTTAAATGACATTCATATTTGTATGCAAACCCGCATTTATCACATGTGAACTCATGAAAAACACGATCACATGTTGTACATATCAATGTATTGAATTTTGTTTTTCTCAGCGCAATTTCTTGTGTTTTCATGTTTCTTTAAGTTATGCCGATGTTTAAAATGTCTGTTACATATTTCACATATGTACTCAGGTGCTGATCGATCACAAGTAAAACATTTATTTCTCATTGTATATAATACTGTAAATAGTTTGTTATGTGTATATACCCTCTGTTGCCATTTGTTTAATTGAGCATTACGACGTACACACAATGAGTCATGAGTGTAAACAGTCTATTGTAAGTGTATTGACCTTTGAACCTACCTGTCAAACCTACCGAGGCGTTCAATTAGACAGATACCTCATGTGACTCATAGAGCAGGCAAGCATGTCGAGAGCAACACTGTCGATTCACTAACGTTCACTGTCATAACACAGACATTCTACACGGTTCAAAAACCCTTCCACAGTGGAATGACATTGAATAACGGTAAAATTACAGTGTATTTTTGGTGTTTACACAAATTTTATATAGATTAAGCCATTTATTTTAAGTAAAAAAGGTGAAAAAGGGGGTTGTCGTTAAGTGGTCCAAAACTCCTATTTCATATACTACTTTCATATATATACAAGAAAGGAAAAATCTACCACACTCACCCAGAAGTACTTCCACATTTACAGTTGATTTCACACCTAGAAGAAATCTACAAAATTTGAATCGTACACGCGCAGTGACCCATGGCATATTCATATCCTGAGTTCCGTTGCAGATCTCATGTGTCAAAAAACTTAAACGCCTGGATTAAGGGAAGACGACATATTTTTTTTTTCAAATAAAAACTTGAATTTGATTAATAGCCTTATTTCCTTTAGAAGACAGATTCTCCTTGGCAGGCGACCAAGAAAGACTTGAAGAAAAGAGTATTTCAAAATCATTATAGTATTTGACAACATGTACAGCTGATCCCCTATAAAATCACTGTTCATACTTTTCAAGAATATCCCATTTCTAGAATCCATATTTTTTTTAAAAACTACTGGCATACCCCAATGATTACAGAACAATTCGAGTATATTTAATTTACTTTGCAATTGTGTAGAAATGTCATCAGCATACATAATATTCTCGATTATTGAAATCATTATTGACAAAATTTCTTCCACTACTACCCTTGTTTGTGTGAGAAGTGAGCTCATTTATAAATAAACTAAAAAGAAGAGGACCCAGTAAACACCCTTGTCTGGTGTCAAACTTACAATTATTAAAAGCAGTTAATCAGTCCGCTATGACATATAGAACACAAGATTGTCGTACATAGATCGAAGAACTTTCAAAATGTTTCCATGTAAGGTATAAGATATCAATCTACACGGTCGAACGCTATGGAAAATTCAATGAAAATACAATACATATGATCCTTTTTCTGTGATAGATATTTTTGAACTAAAGATTTTAGTGTGAAAATATTTGGCGGTAACCTATACTTAAAGATAACAAACAAGGGTTTCCCATTCAATCTTGATTTTAGGCGGAGACGACATCCTCGTGATCGCTAGTTTATAGTGGGGAAGATGAGAGAGGGGCGTACACTTCCGTGGTGAGCACTGTTTTGAAAATAAGAATATGTAGAAGGCCAGTTTGAGGCATAAAATTGCAAGCCATATAGCTTTTTCAGAGCCATATAGTACTTGAATATTGTTTTCAATACCCCAAATTTAGAAAACAAGGAATACACAAACACATTCTCATAGTCGTCACATACCTCCTTAGTAAAATAGGTATACGAAGTTTACAAATGTACGCAGTAAACCGACCGGTCCTGAGGTTTAATTTGGTGCATATCACGAGAAAATTATTTTGTGGGCCCCTTCCAAGCCATCACAATTTGCATGCCCCCCCCCCTCCTTCGCATCTCCATTTCCATTCGTTTACCCCCCACCCACTTTTTCCACTTTCTTCCGTATATTCTGTTTGTGCCCTTAGTTGGGAAACAAAATTGGTTGCCGATCGGCCATAACGGCGAAGATCGCGAATCAAAGTGATACGCATATCAAGACTACAATATATGAATATTGTGCTAGGTTTGGTTGCAATTGATACCAAGTGATACAGGTCGATATGGACTCACACGTATGCACGCACGCACACACACACACACACATACACACCTATATTTCTTTCTCATTACTTTTTAGGGAGCATTGGTATTTAGATTAATGTTCCAACTAAAGAAAAAAATAAACTTTTCTATTTTTGCATTAACAGGCTAATATTGAATGTGTCATCTTTTTTTCATGTGTTATCAAAGAGTTTCTTTTTTTCCCAAAGAAAGATGAAAGGCCTAAAAACAGTTTGGTTCCGGTTATCCGACCCCACCTAGTTTTTCACTGCTGGCCCAAAACTTTACCTTTACATATTCAAGAAAAACGAAATAGAATCGCGAAAATTATGAAGTCTCGCCAGAAATAGTGGATGTGGAAACTGACATCAACTTAAAAAGATAATATGACAGCGTTCGTCCAATCTGCAATGGCTGTCCATCAAATGGGAAGAAACAACGCATAGAGACCATTTGCAAACAACGGAAAACATTACTAACTGAACTAGACACTCACACATCTACCAACCCCACCTATTCTAAATTGAGTGTAATCGGAACCGCACAATTAGGCCTAATTAGATACTTACGTGATTGTCCGTCAGTGAGAACTCTGATACTGCTGACTATAACCTCTCGAGGAAATTGTATAACTAAAATCCAAGCTGGTGAAGTTGCTACTGGACACGTCAGGAATTCTTGAAAAGCCTCCCATGTGTTATTGGGTTCAAAATTCCGAGTATTGAAACTGTTGCCACTGAATTCAAGACCAAACATCATTGTAGATCTCATACCAGCGAATTTTTTGTCTTGTTTAAGCCTTCCATCATTCAGTGTGTGGGTGTTGTAAAGTAATTCTGACATAAAAGTACTCACGTATGCAATGTTGTACAGTCCTATGGAAAAGAAAGGTCGAATGTATTGATTACAAAAGGAGGGCAAACTTCATAACGTTTTCATAAAACTCTTTTCTTTTTTTAAAGTTCCCAAGAAAGAGAAAAGACAGTAATGTAAAACTCTTTGTTTCCAATGCAGTTATACAACAACGTCTTTATTAATATGCTAATTAGGAACACTGTCGACATATTTCATTTATATTTTAAGGCAAGCGGAGGATTCTTAGTATAATCTAAAATGCGTAAATCGAGAATGACTATTTCTTGCGAGCATAGTATTAGGAGATATAGGTAAAACTATGTGAGTATCTTCCTATGGCTTTTCCCTATCCTATAACTCTGAAAATGGAACAATCTCAAACACGCACTCAGTATGTGAAGACATTGTTATCTGATAATTGTCATTAATGTCTTTGCAAGAAATTGAATATCATTGTAGTATGAAAGGTAATAATAGTAAAATAGAAGTTTAAATCAATGACTTGAACCTCAAAAGAAATGAATGTAATATTTGCACAAAGTTGTCAATGAAACTATAAACACACACACACACACACACAAATACATACATACATACATACATACATACATACATTACACTACACTAACTACACGACATTGCACTACGCTACCCTATACTGCACTACACTACAGTACACTACACTACACTACATGTCTATCACACTACATGTATTGACTCGCACACTTTACAAGTATATATATATATATATATATATATATATATATATATATATATATATATATATATATATATATATATATATATATATATATATATGTTAGAGTTTGGCTGACATCATGGAACCGTTGTAGACAAAACATACAGACAAAAGCCTCGTTTACTGTCGGCAAATGGAATTTTAATGTACATTACAAATTCTACTAATGTTTTCGGCTTTTCAATGAACTCGATACGATGTTATATGAACTATGATATATACAAGAAATGAAATCTCTGATAACCTTAAAACAGTCTGCCGTTGTTCGTATTGGAAAACACTGTTTGAAAATATACTTACTCCTTCCTGATGATTGATAGCAGGCCTTGTTGGTATCATCCCAGCAACAACCAGTTAATTCACATTCTTTCTGCCGGGATGCATTACAGTGTATTCTATAGGCTCTTGGTACCCAGCATGGCGAACCTTGGAAAATTGAAAGCTAACTTTTAATGTTTCAATAAATAAAATACATAAACACCCGACAGAGGTACATGCAGCAAAAATACAAATTATACCTAACAGACAGTACGGATTTATACAGTTTACATTTAAAATTATAAATGGTGATATCAGATACAGTCCAGGGTGATACAAAAATTACTGAAAGATAATACGTCGCCATACCTTCATTGGGAAACTTCACCGCCATTGTTCCAATGAACATTAAGATAGACACCAAGAGATGAAAGGACACCATTTTACATTTTACTAGGTGTCGTCTCACTTTAACCTGTTGCGAAAGACCACCAACACTTTTATGTTCAATATTCACTATATTTGTGAGTGACGTGAGAAAGCATGACTGTTTGTACTGAATGTATGAAAACCGAGATGTTTATCGGTACATTTGCAGTCTAATATTCCAATACGAATCGCAAATGACAGGATTTGTAATCTTGTTGGTGGGGAGTTTTTACAGTTTTGTAAAAGTACAGATCTATGAGCTGTCGATGGTAGTAGATTATATAATGTTTTACGTTGACAAAAGAGTACAATATGGTCATCACCCTTTAGTTTTTCAATTAGAATTTTAAGTTTTTTGATAACCGACCTAATACCGTAACAGCAAATCATACCAACATACAAATACAGTAATTGTAAAGACTTATAATAAGTATATGTAGGATATTAATTTACAACTAATTTTGTGGACTTTTGGGATTCGCTGTATACAAGAGAAGAGTTGCGATAGTTATTTCAAGATAAGAGAACTTGTATCGCTGAAAACAGCAAGATTGTGACTAAAGAGAGAATTTTGTTTATGTTCACTCAGCTTTTTAGACTCCCCTCATCAACATTCAGGTAGTGTTCGTCAGTGTTGTTATCCATCAAGTAAAACAACAACTCAAACTTGCAAAATGATCGACTATCATTGGAAATGTATTTGTTGCATATAGTCTACTGGCGAACATTGCCTGATTTAGATGTAGCACTTCGTAAATTTAGAACTTCCATTTTCAAATTATGTCAAGACTGGTCGCTAGAATGACAGTCGGACAAAACTGAACAGAATTTGTCATACGTGCAATTTGTATTTAGTTGAGGATGAACTTCATTATTTTCACATGTTTGTCCATTGTACGTCTATATTAGGTTCAAAATAAATTGCAAACTATTATAGCCCTCAACTTGCATATGAATTTTGTAATCGAATGTTTGTACTCTGAAAAAACCAAGTAAATGGTATTATCAGAACCACATGACACGAGAGTGCAAATGTGGCGTACTCTGGGTATTTGCACAAGTGTTTGCAGTGAAGTGGCTGCGCCCGTACTTTCAGGAGCGTAGCGAGTGCAAATATCCCACACTGCACTGGATCTCACGTGGCGTGGCGTGGCGTTGTTACTACAATATGTTTCTCTGAAAAGGGCAAATTTCCATAAGAAAATCTTACAACACGATCACCCGATTTTGTGTTGTAATAAAGACATGTAAGCTTATTCTAGGCCACTACATTACCAGAAGATATATAGAAGCACTACACTGTGAAATTTTTGTTTGTTATTTCAATATTATTTTCTAGCAATCTGTTCAGTTTACTTTTTTATGAAGGTTTGTACATTTTGGCCGGTGGCTATTGGTAATAAATAAAAAGATTTTGAATAAACAAAAGGTTGATACAGACTTTAATAAGAGCAATTGCCATTTGATATCGCAATACTTCAACGCTAGACCAGATGTAACTGAACATATATTGTTTGTGGGATATAATAACTTACACGTCATATCATATTAATAATATCATACACCCTAAACTCTACTGAATCATAATTTTGTTACAGCTGTAACGATTTAAACTTGTTATTGCAATATTTATGGATAGGATATACCACTGATTAACATGTGCAATGTACAATTATTGGTAATTAACACTTTTCTGTGAATAGATTGCTGTTGTTACCAGTTCAGTTTTAATATGGCGATAGACTCGAAGCCAAATTTAAACTTGCCACTATACTACCTGCAGATATTAGTGACGACTGATTACCAGTTACAATGCTTTTAATAAGTATTTGGCGAAGTTTTAGTGAATATATCTTTTGTTACTTTATGGAATATTTTAATAATATAGCTGCAGCTAATGCAGGTTTAAAACATTCATTGTCCTTTCCGTCGCAAAATGAAATGCCTTATTTTGGACAAAAAGTGAGTCTGGAATGGACTTCGTAGAAAATATTGAAGTATCTGTCTTTATCTACAAAATAATTAGTAATGTATAAGTTTGAGATGATTTTCTATTTTTTTTCAATTGCTCATTACGGTACAGACTGTACCTTAAACGAATATCAGTTGGCAATATTAATGTTTTAGAGGAATCACACTATGATTACTCATGCATTAATCGTCCGTTCGTCTAAACAAGATGGCAGCGGATATAAAGATGTTGATATGGCTTGGGGTTTGTTTGGCAATTAACGCTGAATTAAACAAGTCGTTTGGTATTTTGTATCACCTGTCGTGCATCCCTTCATACAGAGGACCGTGGCTTCGGCCAAAGAGGCTACTCTTAAAGTTTATTGATATAAGGAGTGGAAAAACATTTTTGTATAATATATTATGAACTTATTATTAACAATATTCCCAGTACATGGGGAAATATGAACAAGCGCTTCTCGCATCTGCTTCCTTTTGAATAGAACCTCTTGTGTATTTTGTATATATTGTCAGGATTGACATTTTACTGATAAATGTTTATTATAACCTTAATTGAGAAAGCTAAACCCGTCAAGGAGCGAGTATATTTGTCTGTAAGTCACTTAACTTACTGTTGTTTCCATTATAACCCAAAGATTTCGAATAACAACATGCATAATAGATGACGGAGACTGGCACTTAATATATATACTTATTACAACCGGCCAATATAAAAAGAGGCTTGAGAGGCAAGAGACGTGTGTTGCCGTCTGGCTACAGGTAGTAATTGCCAATAACTTGGACATAGATCAGAAGTTAAAATCTCAAAAATATACATGGTGATTATGAAATACAGATGTTAAGTTGGGTATAGAATTGAATAAATACAAAACTCCACTTACCTGCCAATACAGAAAACAAGAGAATTGTGCTGTCGGTCTGGCTATAGGTAGTAACTGAGCTCAGACTACGCATGTTTCGATATTAAGTATGCAGGAATCATGTGAAAAGAAAACGTATGAAAGCGATCTGATTGGCAGGAACGTATAAACAATGTATAAATAATGTATAATACAATGTATAATACAATGAAAAGAAAGAACTACAATAGTACAATTAAACTTAACACCCGATACAGTATACTTAATATCTGACACAATACACTTAACATACATCAAGCAGTCACAGGGTCTACGATTATCAAGCGCCGTAGCTATCAAGACATTTACGACAGTACGACAATTTCGTAGAAGGAAATATCTCGAAGCTGCTTGTTTTGTTTGGAATGAGTTAAAACACTGGCAGCATCATTTGGATACACCAGTTTTTTAGTCCAGATTGTTGAGGACCACACCTAATGTATATAATGCACCTCTTTAGGGCATAATCCTAAACAGTACTTTTATCTTAAGTGCTGTGGGGATTTACATATTGTAATCGGTTTTATTTAAAACAGACTGCAATTCTGCTCATATTTATCCTTTATTAGATTTTTTCACTTTTTTTCTTTCTTCGTGCGTGAGGAAATACAGAGAAATCTGTATGTATAAGTATCGTTATCAATAAAAAAAATAATCAGTGTTGACGTTGATTAACCAAATTTGGTACTGGATATCCTCATTAAAACTATACTGGAGCGAATGTATTTCATGAAAAATGACAAATCACTTGTCATCAACACATCATGAGGTCAATAGAAGTGTACACTTCTATGTATATAATCGTGATATAGCTCAGTCGTCAATATTTGCGAACTTTGAAATATTTTGGAAAATAGTAAAACGCAATACTCGTTCATTTATGTCCGAGAAATGAGATCATTTTGTGTTTTATACAGGATCCAGGTAAGAGAACTGCAGTAGTAATTGTATTTGCTGATATAATTTGTAATAAATAACAGTCATGTTAGAATAACCTCATCGTGAGTACTTCGTTGTACCATTGAAAGTCAGAGTACGGCTGCAGAAATACAGGGATGTGTAGATACAAGGATCGACAGGCATATAAACCCATTAAAATATCCCTCTCCCCTCTTGGGCCCACCCAATATTCCTAGACATGCACTGTCGAGGAATAATTGGAGTAAGTTAAAATGTACAGCCTGATTTGAAACCGATTTAATTCAACGTATGTTTGACTTTAATGTATGAATTGCTTCCTTGATATGCAAAATATCAATTTTGATAGAGTTAGATGAACTTGTGTTTACGTGAGCATTGTGACGAAGTAATGTGTTTGGATGATATAAACTCCCCCTTCTATTCATGGCCATGGTAGCTCCATATGTAATAAGCAATACCTTACAACAAGAAAATTAAGAATACTTTAGCTATCTTCTTTTGTAACTTCCATTGAAAAGGCGCGTATCAATAGTAATTTGACAGGTAATCAAAAATTGTAGCATTTTGGTTACCTGTCAAATTAACACAATTGAAGCATTTTAAAGTAGTTCGTTGCCTTAGGAGTGCTGTGGAAGGAGATCGCAGTGTAAGCAGAAGTGTTGCGATATATATTAATGTTTTCTAATGGATTCTTCGGGGAACGAACAGCGTAAATTAGTTTTACTCTTAAAATGTCAGCCACCACAGGTTAAATAAATTGGGGTGTAGCCATTTCGAGACGTAATGCTTGAAGCTATTTCTTGGTGCGAAGGATTCGGCTGGTCTTCCACGTATGCTCATGACTATAATGTGGTGTGTTAATTGAAGGGGACATGAAATACACTGTTTGTATCTGTTCGCGTAACACCACAGACCTGCCAAAGATTTATTTCACTACTCTACAAAGTGAATTTTACTCCTGCAAGAAAAATTATTAGATTATTTTTCTATCACGTCTGTATGTAGCTTTGTAATAGTCTAAGTGAGTATCAAATCAAATTAAGTCAAATTTAAATACAGTATTGGAATGCACAATAGACACTGTTTCCCTATTAAAGACATTTCTTTTAAACGATATTATGCTGATATATCAACAGCCACCTTAATAGGCCCTAATGGAACCTTGAGGGCATACACAGTGCAAAATAATTAATATATACGGTGCCTACCTCCACAGTTTTGACAAATAAAGAGAGGTAGTTACTGTAACATATGCTTTATCAGATGCTGGCACCTTTGATATGGAAAAAAATTCTCACATAAACGAGAACTCTTTTGATGAAAATTATTTGTAATATAGCTCTCCACGGTCAGAATCATAATTTTGCAATTATATTGATAGTTGAATACTACTGAAAATACTTCATGGACACGCTTTGTATTATTCGAAACTTCAAAGAAGCATTACAGCTTCATTACTTTCTAAATTTTACTATAGCATGGTACATTTACATGGCTACCAAATACACACTCGTTAAGTATTCCATGGCAAAGGGTGTAAGTAAAATATCAGCAGGTGTAAGGAATCTTACGAATTGGAACAATTTTTTTGAAACAAGATTGTTTTGCGGTCAACTCCCTAGAGCTGTAAAATATTCCCTTTTGAAAAAGTATGTCGAATATTTCTCTTGAAACCATCACTTGTTATAGTGAAAGTCCAGTCAAACTTACTTTTACCTTTATTTACCTCGTGTTGATTACTGCTGTCAACTTACTTAAGATAAATAGCGCCATACTCAAGTTTGAAACATGGCAAAGAAACTCTACTTCACTTGACATTTGTTCGGCTACTTTGGTAATTCCTTCAATGTGACGACATCACATGATTTTCTTAACTTTTCAAAGTTTTATAAGACGAGCTTATGAAAGCCGTTGTTGTGTTCAGTATTTAATAGTCATGTGAGGCCAAATTGTGAGTAGAATATTTGCTGACATCAAGGAAACTGTAAACTGTACAGCTCTGTGGATGTAGGCAGTATGAAGCTTTTAGAATAGTACAGCGTGTTGATCTATTGTTTAGCTCAGTTCGATATACTCACTGGAACTTCAGTGGTCCAATGCCACTCAAAATCTGACGTGATATTGTAACCGATTTGTTGTTTGACAAAATCCTTCAAATTAGATGATAAGGTGAATTGACACGAGTTAGATGAAGATATCTGAGCGCAATATTAGATTTTAACACGCTTAAAAATACGAAATAATAGATCTGAACACTTACAGATATAGAAGATTTCGTAGACCTCGAAATATATCTGGAAATAAATGTGTTAGGCCATTTTCTGAAAGGTTCCTGCAAAAAGAAATGTAAAGATGAGTTATAAATATGGCATAAAGTAAGTGACGACCAGGCAACTCTGTTGAACATTGCAAGTAAATTCTAAGCACATGAGGACCGACGTGAAATAAACCAAGGAAAACATGGGGTGTCAGTTGCACACTGACAAACTGTACTGATTGGGTGCGAATATTATATTAGATGCATACTTCATGGCATAACTGTCTAACATTTGGGTATCTGAGGCTTATAGAACTTCTGGTAAATAGTGTTTGCCATTGGAATGTTTTATGCAACAATAATAACTTTTTCCATAATATATTATTAGGGGGTTGTCATGTATTAAAGGTAGCATTTAGTAGTTTCAGAAAGATAGCAACAATAAATGTGATATTGATATAATGTATTTGAAAATATTCCATTATGACATATGATTGTAGATAATAACGTGAGTGTGATTTCCAAACAGTACGTCGTTCACAATTGGTCTCTGCCATGGATCAAGATTAGAGACACGAGTATGCCCTAAGGAGGTGCATTAGATACATTAGGTGTGGTTATCAACAATCTGGACTGAAGAAATGGTGAATTAACCAAATGTATGAGCCGACCTATCCAAATGATGCTGCCAGTGTCTCAACTCATCCCAAGCAAACAAGAAGCTTCGTGCTACTTCTCTCTACAGAAGTGTCTCACAGTCATAAATGTCTACATCACTTGGGCCGTCGCAGGCAGGAAATGTTCGATTTTGATTTTTTTGCATTTTTAGATAGTTTATATGGCTAAATTTCGGTGCTTGAAAGAATTCTGCTGAAAACGGCCTAAAAAGACCATTTTGGCCCATTCAAAGATGTAACCTCTGACCTTTGTATTTTGACAAAAGCTTTTGCTATTGCCTTGTGTAAGCACATTGTATCGTGAATGTGTAGGAGTGTCAACAGATGATAATGCTACAAGCTGGAACCATTCTTATGGATTATTTTATTTACAATGAGAAATATGTGGGCTGATAATCATTGCTTTTGTCTTTGGATAATTCCATTACTTTATGGGGGGGAAGGATTAACTAGAACACATATGAATACCAAACAATTAGTTTATTGAATGATTACTAAAGAAAACTACAAAATGTATACACTTGAAAAAAAAAATTAAATCACAACACTCCTATTTGTCGCCATGGCAATTAAATTGTTGTCATGGCAACCATATACATCGCACCAGGGTTCAAACATGTAAAGGACACCTTATTAATACATTCTAAACATTACTTTCATGTGTACATGTACATTGTATCATAAGTTTAAAAAATGTCATATGTACAAGGAATCTTAAATTTCATTAACTGTCTCAAACAAATACATCTACAATTGAAATGTGAAATTCATCTTATGGCTATATATTTGTGTATGGCAGTCAACATATAAGAATAGGTGAATGGGGAAAGGTTAAATAATGATGACAATAAAAGTAACCCTGTCATATAAATATTGAACATCAAAATTAGATATCCTACTAATATTGTTCCTCACTTTTCAATTGTAAATTAATTAAATGGCTATATGGATTGAAAGTGACAATATATATTGAATGTTTATAAATGCTATGATTGTAATACAGAGTATACACTTCATTTCAAACCAGGAGAACCACATGTACCTTATACTATGATGACCTGATATCACAATATATGTGAATATGTCTTGCATTGGACCATCTGTCTACAAATTATATCAAATGTGATCTTTGGATTGAAACTGTTTTATTTAATGAAACGTGACACTTTGAGAACATACCTTATGCAAATTATAATGCAAGAAAGACATACTGACATAATTTTCTTGTCCCTTGCTTCCAATTCTATACTGATAAATCATATGGTAATCAAGTTATACTTCCTTTTTGACACTGTTTTTCACTCTAACATTTTACTCCCCGGGGCAGAATACTTGTCTGTATGGCTCTCTTATATATGGAACTATCTGCTTCAGCAACTCTCTCAGTCTAGCTAGACTCAACCCACCTGCTGCCATCACGTCAGGTTTACAATCTGGAGATGGTGGCCAAGTAATGCCTCTCCTGACAAGACAGATCCTCTCCTCACTGTCTGTCACTGTCTTCCTGACATACACATAACCAGGGTCTTCCTTTGTAAACCTGAAGTGATGGTACTGTCTAATCCCCTTCAGTGGTGTCATATACCTATTTAGATACCTATCCCATTCATACCACTGAAAAGTTGGTACTGTGCACACTTAACACTATTAATCTTAGCACTTTTACTGACTACATTACTCAACTGACTGACTGTATCTACATCACTTCTACGATAAAGTTGGCGTATCTTTCCAAAACATGCATCACATATACACTTATTATGGCCTTGCTCTAGAAAATGGTAATTAATTTCATCAGCCAAACCTATATTAGTGCGATAACAGAAATAATGAACAACAGTTTTATTCTTATTCTGACCCCCACAGTTATCAGCATGACAGTGACAAACCCTTTCTCCTAAACCATGGTGATCAAAATAGTCATCTAACATACTTACTTCGTTATTGGCTCCATGACATTTTCCATTATCTATTCCTATTGTTTGGGACTCATTAAATAAATAATTCATCTGTGATTTTAAACCATCATTACATATTGCAAAGCAAATAACACGTAGAGGATTTAAAACAAATAAAGCTGCCTGACCTGTCTAGACTCATGGGGTAACATAAAACTCTGAGCAAAATCAAAAGTGTATTGGACAGAAAATAAATCTTGTGAACATGGACTTACAGGTGATAAAGCCTCTCTATCACTTAAATCATCTTGGGCATTTTTTATACAAATATTCAAAACTTCGCTCTCTTTGTGGGCCTCCAGAATACGCTCAGAAAATGCTAAACTTGCTCCTAATTTATCATCTTCAGTGACAGCAAACATAATACTATTTCTATATTGTTCACACTTCGCGCAAACGTCAGTACATCATTCCATCTTCTGTATATGGGGGACACATGATTGCCAAATGTTCCTGAATAAAGTCTTACCAACACATTCTCTAATAGGTTCACAGTCTCTACACGCTTAAACATACTTGTTGTACACATCCATCTTAGACTCACTTGAAGGTACGTATACAGGGGCCCACCCATCCCTTCCACGTGGTGCTGCCGGCATTGGTAAACCATTTTCTTCACCATATCGGATTAGAAACTGAACTACATCTTGTATTACCAGTAGTATACAAAATAGGGTTTCTGGAACACTTTTTTACAACCCCCATTTTTTACCATTTTAACTTTAAATAAATGGCTTAATCTATATTAAATTTGAGTAAACACAAAAATAACACTGTCGTTTCACTGACATTCACTGTTATTCACTGTCGCTTCACTGTGAAAGGGTATTTTGAACCGTGTACAATGTCTGTGAATGACAGTACAACGGCAGTGCTACTATCGACAGTCTATTAATACACCAACCCATTGTTTAATTGAACGCCTCGGTAGGTTCAAAAGGTCAATACACGTCATTGTGTGTGGTGTCGTCATCCTTCACCTCTATGACAATACAAAAAAGGCAGGTCTATATATCAGAGAAGCAGTTTTTACAAGTTTTTATAATGATTTAAATAACGGTAATTTTTTAATATGTTTTTGTTATATTTTTAAAAAGATTTGACACCAACGTAAAGGCCACCAACTAAATCTTATCTCTGTATATTCTGCATTCCATTTATCCCAAAATCGTTTAAGGATATTAGTTTGCGAAAATACTTTTGTTTTCAACTCTAGTATTAGAACAGCTTCCTGATATTTTCCTAAGTATAATAGAATTGCTTTTATGATCACACTGAAGTTGAGTGATCGATATCGTGTTGGTTCTACATGAACTTTATTGATTGATAAAAATAGTCTCATAACAGTTGATAAAAGATAATAATTGAGATTATATCTCTTAAAAACCTTTTTAATATGGTTTTTAGGGTCATAGATATTTTGACTTTTTCTTTGGTTATGAAAGCTTTCATCTAGAGGTTTATTAAATGAAGTACAGCAGTTAAAACAGTGGAATTTTCCATAGATGTTACCACAAATGTTTTTACAGATATCATCACGAGGTATATTGAATTTTCTACATATGTTACAATATATGATGTTATACCAGTTCATTTTGTCCCTTGTCATTAAATTACAACAATCAGAACAATGGGATTTTTCAAACAGTGTACCGCAAATGTTAGTATAATCATGGGTTGCATCTTCCTGTTTACATAATTTACATATTTCCATTTTATATTTTTAATCATATTTTTTTTGTTAAATAGACTAATAATATTCCACCACCAGCTAAATAAATATATTGATATAATTTCATATTTTCTGACGGTCGATAATACTCGCTAAATTGGGGTTCATTTTTGAGACGTTCGAGGTGTTCAGTCTGAGGATGATATTCTTTATATAAATTTAAGTTTTGATCAGTCAGAACCAGATTTTGTTTTGCATGAACATCTAAATTTTTTTGTTTTGCTATAAAATCCATTACTTTTTGTCTATGTTCCAACCATACCTCATGATCTTTATTGAAATTCTCCAAAGCTAAATCATGTCTTTTCAATTCTTTTTCATGTTCTTCTTTTGAATCACCTGAAAGTGTTTTACCTAAATAGCCAGCTCCAACAAAGGCAGTTGCATTTAAAACTGCTCCACCAACCATCATCGCAATTGCCGCACCCATTATGTATATATATTTAGATATATAAAATTATTCTTTTTATTTATCCTTTGTAAGGATCAACTGTTCTAACATATCTTTCTCTAATACTGCCCCACTTATAGCTATTGCAAGAGAAGCAAACTTCTTGAATGAAACACTTGTTTTAGGACTGTCTGGAGCCATCTTCATAGTTTTATCAAGTATTAAACTATTAGCTATTGTTAAAGCAGATAAAACTGCACCATCATAAAGACCATTCATGATTAGTTTAGTATAGTCTGTCATTGTGTATATATATAATATATATATATATATATATATATATATATATATATATATATATATATATATATATATATATATATATATAAAATAATTATTCCATTTCAAACAGAGCATTATTTTTAATTGGTTGTGGTGTCGTTAATTGTTTATTTTCAACTGGTTGTGATGTCACTAATTGTTTAAACTCTTTATCACTTGATTGTGAAAACCACTGTCTTTTATAATATAAACCAGCTACCCCAATTACTAGTGAACCAAGAGTTAACCAAATCATAGTATTATTAACTTGTGATCTGAAGGGCGGTTGGGAAAACTCAGTTGGTTCCATTGATTCCATCGACTGCTTTGACTGCTTCGGCTCCTTTGTCTCTATCGAATTTAATTTGTTTTCGTTTTCTTGTTTCAGCTGAAATTACTGATAATTTTTTACCCCATACAACTCTACCTTGACTTTTAGTTTTACTTTTTGTAGTTACAGTCTCTACTTGTGGCTATGCTTGAGTCTGTTCTGTATCACTCATTTTTTACACTGTTATATATAATACAAAATATTTCTTTTCAACTCTTTTCATTAAGTTAATTTTCAAGTTGTTTTCAAGAACTTGATCAAGAACTTGTTCATGTTACTTAAATTATTCTTTTTTTTAAATTTTATTAGAGTCATTCTTTTCAAATAAGTTACTTTTATTTTTTGAATTTCGTTTTTTTGTTTCAGCTGAAATTATTGCTAATTTTTTACTCCCTGCAACTCTACCTGTACTTTTAGTTTTACTTTTTGTAGTTACAGTTTCTGCTTGAGTGTGTTCTGTATCACTCATTTTTTACACTATTATATATAATACAAAATATTTTTACATTCAAGTCACTCTTTTCAATGGGACAAGTATGTGTTGCAAAGTTAATGTTATTTAAAATAGTAAGACCACCACTTGTCAATGCTAAAAGGGGACCATAACTGTATGCTAACTTTCCAGTAAGTTGTTTGAATTGATTTGTAACAAGAAAATAGTTCTTCAAGTCATCACTTAATTTATTCACATTATGTACTGGGAGCACAAGTCCTACTAATTTACTAATTCCAAAGAAAACTCCATTTACAATATTGTCACTTACGAGAGAACTGTAAGTGCTTTCGTATATCTTATAATACTTTTCAATTTCTTTATCGTTTGCTTTTTCAATATATTCGAGAGTGAAATTTTTTCCTAAGAAAGCTTTTGATTGTCCAGCAGCAATAATACATAGTAATCTTTCTCTGTATTTAGCTATTGGGGACACTTGTTCTGGTGTTACTGTTGCTGTTATCCAATTTAACCTTTAGTATTTAACTTTTTGAAACACTTGCGTGATTGTCATCAGTGTGCAAGAGGAATTTTCATTTATATATATCATTACATTGTTGGTAGTGCGCCTAGCTGGCAGCCTCCACACCGTGCTCTTCAGTTATCCTAAATTTCCCGATTGAACAAGTTAACTGTGTCAACATTCTTCACAGAGTTTGCATCCATGCTTAAACAAGTAAATTCATAAGATGGAAATTTGTTCATAGTTGGTGACTTTAATTTCCACATTGATAACCATGACAATTCTAACACCAGAAAGCTGGATCATAGACTCTTGCGGACATAAACAGTGGGTAAAGAATCCAACTCACGTCCAAGGTCACATACTTGACCTCATCATAACAAAGCCTGATCATGTTATTGATTCTGTCTGTGTGAATTACCACCCTCTCTCCGATCATCACCCAATACACGCCACATTAACACTCGGTAAACCAGCATTGCACAGGCGTCAAGTGGTTTACCGTAAGTTTTCGTCCATTTCTGCGCATGAATTCGCCAGTGACACTTCATCGATCAGTGACTTTCATCAGACACCATCAGATGTAAAATCGGCAATTTTGAAATATAATACCAATCTCTCCCTCGTTCTGGACAAGCATGCACCTGAAAAGAAGTTGATCAAAACCATTCGTCCCAACACGGAATGGTATACAAGTGAAATTCATCAGGCCCAAAACCTGAGAAGATCAAGTGAGCATAAATGGCGCACCACCAAATTAGAAATCCATCACCAAATTTACAAGCATCACTGTCAACTTGTCAACAGACTGATTTTCCAAGCCAAGAAGAAATACTACACTGATCTTATACAGAAAAACGCAGATAATCAGAAGTCTCTTTTTAAAGCAGTATCGATATCGTCACTGTGTTACAGCGAAGCCTCCCTTCCAGCGCATATATATGTTAATGAACTCACTGAACGTTTCTCACAGTACTTCGCCAAGAAGATCAAAGACATACAGACCACTCTAGACACTACAACAATCGTTGAAGAGTTTGATTCTAGTGAAGTGTTCAGCTCATCTACTCTGTCAACATTTAAACCAGTCAATATTGATGCCGTCAGGAAATTTATCATGCAATCATCCACCAAGTCATGCTTTCTTGCTCCGATTCCTACATCACTGCTGAAACAATGGCTTGATCCACTTCTCCCATTCATTGCAAATGTTATAAACCTATCTCTACAAACTGGTGAGGTTCCATCCATGTTCAAGTCAGCCATTGTCACACCTCTGCTGAAAAAAAAACATCCCTAGATCAAAACATTTTAAAGAACTATCGACCCGTTTCTAACCTACCATTTCTGTCCAAAGTTCTTGAGAAAATAGTTGCCTCACAGATTAACAGCTATCTCAACGAGAATTTACTTCTAGAGCCACTTCAGTCAGCGTACCGCAAGTATCACAGCACCGAAACAGCCCTTCTGAAAGTTCACAATGACATTTGTACATCACTGGACTCTGGAAAATACGTCATACTGATCTTACTCGACCTCTCGGCGGCATTCGATACAATCGACCACAGTTTACTCCTAAATCTATAGGCTATCAAATCTCGGCATCACGGGTACACCTTTGAAATGGTTTGAACCCTACCTCAAAAACAGATACCAGGCAGTAAAAATCGAAAACATCACAAGTGAACCTTCAGCTCTCAAATACGGGGTGCCTCAAGGGTCCGTCCTCGGTCCCATTTTATTCACAATTTATACAGCACCACTCGGTAATCTGATTCGTCGCCATAACTTACAGTTTCATCAGTATGCTGATGATAATGAGCTATACCTTGCGTTCTCCCATCAAGATTCACCAACTGCTAGTCACAGTGTGGAGTCCTGCATCCGTGATATCAAGGCATGGATGACACTTAATAAATTACAGCTCAACGACAGCAAAACTGAAGTTCTTGTTATTCGCTCAAAATTCAATCAGCTCCCAGATCCTGTTCGTTCCGTCAATATTGGTTCTGCGTCTATCACACAAGTTACAACAGCACGAAATTTGGGTGTACTCTTTGACAATATCCACATGTATAACCAGCACATCAAAAATACCTGTAAATCAATGTACTGTCATCTCCGCCGCATTGGATCTATACGTCAATACGTCTCAAGTGCGGATTGCTGTACATTAGTTCATGCTGTTGTATCCACTAAACTTGATTACTGTAATTCTTTACTGTATGGTCTCCCTGAATCAGTCACAAACCAACTTCAGCGAGCACAAAACACAGCTGCAAGAATCATCACCCGGTCAAAGAAATATGAACACATAACTCCTACTCTCATCAAACTCCATTGGTTACCAGTTCGTTCTAGAATCGACTACAAGATCGTACTCCTGACTTACAAGGCAATGCATGGTCTTACACCGGAGTACATTTCCGACCTTACACAAGTATACATACCAGCTCGCACCTTACGCTCAAAGGACAAAAACCTTCTTACGACAACAAGTTTTAAGCAAATCAACTACGGTGGACGTTCTTTCGCTTATGCTTCTCCAAAGCTTTGGAATTCACTGCCAACTGACATTAAACTTGCACCAACTATTGATTGTTTCAAAAGAAAACTGAAGACACATTTGTTTTGTAAATTCTATGGTGTGGATTAACCATCCAGCGCCCCTGAACAGAACTTTGCCTGGATTTTGGCGCTCTACAAATTATTTTGATTGATGGATTGATCTTTACTTCTATGAAACATTTTTCTTCGGTGTGAACTTGTCAAAATAATCCACCAAATAACATACATGTAACCATTTCTAGAATTCAGAACTCCTTTGGGATTCACTGTTTAAAAGTAACTAAAAGTAATAATGTAAACATCGGTAACATGCCATGCAAATCTTGGTTAACCTTGCAGTACAGTATACGTATACATTATGCGTCTTCTGTAACTTGTAAGTGTTGTTACTAATGTTAGCAATAGGCAATAGCAAGACATTGTTGCATAGTGTCGACACCGACAAATTTACATTCAAACATTCCAATGCTGAAACTATTTAAATCATCAATCACTGCTCCTTTTGAGTCATGTTGTACAATTTTTGTAACACCCATGCCTAAAACCTGTGTTTATGACACTAATGACGCTTGTGTAATTTGTCCCCGATGATACAACTGATTTAAAGCTAAAAAATTGTCAAAAAATAGTGTGTTTTTTTTAGGAATGCAGACTTTTACCAATTTTAAGCATATTTTGAAAAATGATAGAAATATTCTGAGCTATTATTACATTGCAGCAAAATGTATTCGCGACAGCATTAGTTTTCAAGCCTTGTCCCTCATCAAATCTCAACGACTTCAGCCATGAAAGACACATGCTGCTCCGATGTAACAAAAGTGGGGGAAGGGGGGGGGGGGGTTAAACGACAGTGTTCTGCCAAGGTTTCCAACAAGTGTGGACAAAGGCCCCTTGGTTGCAAAAATTGGGGTCATTTGACAGGGAGTGGGGTCAATTATTATTGTCTGTGAAATATTCACATATATATATATATATACTCAAACCACTATAGAGATACTGTGGTCTGAGATATTCCGTTACACATAGACTATTACCTAACTACATAAAAAAATTCCATTCGCAATAACAGTTCCCAGTAAGCTATTTTTTGACAATTGTGTACTACACATTAAACCTTAGAAAAAGAAGGCAATTAAGATTGTGTAATTCTAAGTCATTTCTACAGAGTACATTATATATTATTTCGAAAGATTGGACAGCCAGGTAGTCACAATTTTTAATCTGAATATCAATGAATAGCAGTGCTCAAATTTATAATTCCTTTTTTTTTCAGACAAGGACAAAGAACATATGTCACAGTGAACATATGATTGAATAGAAACTTTGAGAAATCCTAATCTTGTCACCACTTGTTTCATTTTCAGAACTGTTAGTACATTGCTGTGTTTATCAGTCCCTCTTGAAATTCATGACGAGGTTAAGAAAAACCAACATTTTGAAGAAAAATATCCCTGACTTTAAAAAGTACCAAATGTGAACGAAAAACTTACAAATAATACAGTCAAACAAACTTTGAAATAATTTATTTTTCATTAATTACCGTTACTGGCTGTGTATAATGATTTGGTCCTGTTATATCAAATGACAGCATTAGTTACATACTATAAACTTCATACGGAAAGCTGACATTAGGTGTCCTTGAAATATTGAACTAAAACTATCAACAACGTCAAAGTTATTACTTTCTGATTTGCACAACAAGTTCAATCTTCATGTCTGACCGGGCGCACATGCGCATGTATATGTCTATAGGGACATGCCAGTGATCACACATTGATTCAGTGCCCAACATTTACGTGCCACTGTCAACATCATACCACACGATCCCCTGACACAGCTTTTTCGGAATCAAAATACACATGTACTCATTTTGTTTCCATTAATCTAACCCATCAACAAATGAAAATCACAACCTGCCCCATAAATTTGGTTTACTCAGGCTTCTGAGCTGTGGCAGATAGATGTTCCAATTTCCGGTAGCAAGTTCAGTGTTTCGCACACGTCAGTGAGTAGGTCAGAGGTCGCGACAGTGACGGTACACAAAACATGTGACGAGAGACGTCCATTTCGACGTCTCACCGTACCTAAGAGACTCCCTGTAATATTTCAATTTGTAGATTAAGTTTATCAAAGTTGATCTTTTTGTGGCATTGTTTATATTAACAATAGAACTGTGCGTTGTCACTGTATCTTTTATAATATCAACAAAACTTTCCCTTTTTTGTCAGTATACTTCCTGTGGGATTGACGTCAGGGCCTGGCCCTGGACTAATAGATAATTTTGATGTCTGTCGTAAAATGAATGTGCCAAAGCAACGCAAGGTGGGAAAGTTATTGTGTCAATTGTAATTTTAGGGGGAGGGGGCAAGGTCGCGGCCTCGGCAGAACACTGGTCTAAGACACCATGAGGAACGTTTGATGTTCATTCGAACCTTACAATCTTGCTGTGTTGAACTCAGGAGTCGGTCGGAAATAAAAAAAAAATTCTGATGTCGGAGTTGCAAATTAGGGTCGGTAGGAAGGTGAGAAACAGAAAAAATAAAAAGGGCCGCCCTAAAATATAATAAAAGTAATTTCAAAATTGCATGTCAGTAAAATGAAAAAGTGAAGGGGTTTATAATGACGATAAAAAAATAGAAGGATGAACTTTATACGTCCCTGGTCGAACCTCGTAGCATATGAGGAATCAGAGCCACGTTTACATGTAAACACACCCTGTCTCGTGTCTTCTACCTACAGCAAAATACTTTCTAAATATAAAATGTCACTGAAATGAACCAAATGGAACATTCTAATCCCCAATTATTGAATTCTAATCGAAAGTGATCTGATATTTTCGTACTCGCAAACTTACAGACATCGGATGAGAAAGGGCTTCACGAGAGGACACCACATGAGGCAATATAATACCGTGGGCAAGTTCACTGATCATGGATGGGTTGTCTCGGAAATGTCCGTTGTTATGTGTACATGTATGTACTCCAAAATGTATGGTTTTCAAAGTCGCTGCATCCCTTTGATGTGTTTTTTTTTAGGAAAATATGGCAGTCTGGTTTTCAATGGCCACGTCAGTATCGAACGAACGCTAGGTCCCCCTTTGATCTAGATGTATCATGTGTCGTTGCAGTACAATATACTATGATTACTCACAGTGTTACAGCGAAGTGGCTAGCTAGCCTCACAAATCACAAAGTCATCGGAAATGTTGTCGGAATACTATCTCTGTTGATAACTATGTACTCACTTTTTTTTAAAATTATTTTATTTTCTATTGATTGGGTTCATTACCATCCACACAGCAGCAGTTTTGTCATCTTTGAAAAAAACTACCCGTGCTTACACAGCGTGTCATGGTGCCATATATCGTCTGTAACGACTATTTTTAAAATAAAATTTGAACATGCTGAAGAGAACTATGGCTAGGCATGTCTTACAGTGCAAATTTTTGTTTTATTTACTTATTTATTTATTTGGTTTTCATAAAATAAATAATAATAATAGCGACATTCCTGTCTCCTAAAATAAAATAAAATTTGAACATGCTGAAGAGAACTATGGCGAGGCATGTCTTACTGTGCAAATTCTTGTTTATTTATTTATTTATTTATTTATTTATTATTTTGTTTTGATTTTTGACGTGGGAGCGTGACGTATTCACTGCACTGTGCTATGTCCATGTGAACGTGTTTTCGCCGCGATGTATGCAATTTTTCAGGTAGACACAACAATGGCAACATCACTGTTGCATCTTTTTACATTGACTGCGTTAGTGGTACATGCTATTATATCAAAATAAAAGCAATCAACTCTCTTTTTTCTGCTTGAAAGCAAGACAAACAATCCAGACTATGCATGCATTACAAAATATTTGCAATGCCCCTTTCTGTTTTTAAGTCAACTTCGTGTAAATTTTAGCAACTTGTAAATTAATGATTATTCCTAATCATTCGGCATAGTCATGTAAACAATGAGTTGGTTGCTTTCATTGCCTATCTTCCTTGTGTATATGGTGTGTGTACGGCACATGTACACTGCGCATCGCTGCATACACACATAAATGCAGTGCACATGACATGCGTGATTCGCATGATTACTATAGCTACATTGTAATACTTTCTAGTGACGTCAGTCGACTTATATAACAGTCGCCATCTTTATAACACTACACTGGTCAGCAAGCCTCACACCTTCACGACTGAGAAGTTCTGGATAATTATATTGGTATTCCCGTAACAATCGATGATATTGTATATGTGATCCCCAACTATATTCAGTGTCCTTATCGTTTAAATTTGGCATGTGTCACTGGGACCCAGAAATATATACGTATGCATATACGCACATTGTGTTGTCAGTTGAGTTGGAGAATTTAAAGCAGACAATATTTTCTTGGATAAAATCCAAGTACAAAGTTAACAATAATATACAGTATGGAGTTAACGATCATGTCAACTTGTACTCAAATGTATGTGTACACTTACTTTGAAAATTTTGTGATAAAAGACTGAACCTAGCTGCGTAGATGGAATTCTCAAGGACTGCTGGTATTTTAGGTATTACAATTTATTTTGGCGATTTTAGAGTTTTATAATTGCTTAAGTTTGATACAGATAATTCAAAAATCATGAAACTTTGTTACACTAAATATCATCAACTAGTGCATGCCAATAGCAATGATGTTTTTTTCTAAATTTGAATTTTTTAAAGAGTTTTATGTCTAATTTTTCAAAATATCACATAATATTGTTATTTTAGTTACCATGGCAACTGATGTTCATTAAATGATCACTTTTTTGAACTCAGCATGACAAACTACCCTTGGGAGTGGGGTCAATGTGCAAATAAAAAGATATTAATCAGATTTATAATGTTATTTGTGAGATGTATGTGTATGTAATGAAAACATACTTTTCACGTCTACCGTATGTTTCCATGAAACAGCTATCCAATTTTATACAGTTTATGTTACACCAGGTAGCATTAACTCATACATGTCTAATACAAGGACATTTTTTCAATGTATTATCTTTTTTTCAATGTTTTATGTCAAATTTTGTAAAAATGATTAACATATTATGGTGATTTTGGTTACCATGGCAACAGATGTTCATAAAATGACCCCCTTTTTTGAACTTAGCATAACAAACTACTCCAGGTAGGGTGATTAACATTCAAATAAACATGATTATTACAAAAAATATTATTTCTATATAATATTTATTTAATTATTACAAGTGAAGGGGTTTAAATATTATATAATAATGAAAAATATTGGGAGGACTTTAGAGGAATATCACTTATGGTTGTTGTGTATACGTAGGAGGTGTAAAGGTTGACGTTTTACACCCACAACTAATTGTTCAACATTTCCCATTCAAGCTTCAAGTCGTAAAAATTGGGAGGTTGGTACTTACCATGTATATGAATAAAAGTATAACAATATTATTTTATTTATGACTAAATTTGCACCAGCACTGTGGCCCAGTGAAGATCTACATTTTCCAGTATTCCCCGAAGCATTTAGCAACTAATATTTGATTGACAGCTACAATAGCGGTAGCGATGACTCAGATTTTCACAAAACCCCTTTGGTCTCTACTTACGACTTTTCAGACAGATTGGTGTGCATTTGAAAAAGTTGTACATGAGCTGAGCGAAGTTTAGTTGTCATAAAATAATGTTGCACAGTTTAGTGAAAAGAATATCGATTTCAAGTTTTTTCTGATATGAGCACAGTAGTACTGACTGTGGTGAGTGTCCGTGGAAAACACATATCGCTGAAATGTTGATAGCATTATTTGCTGACGGGTATTAAACTAAAATATACAGAATAACTCGAAACTCTCGATTTTATTTGCCACACAGCTTTCATGAAATTAAAGACTGATTTTTTGTGAAAGCAAATGCTAGGTCAGTATGTATTACGTGTAATTTACTTACAGAATAACGAAGTTGGAGGTCTGTATTTATGTAGGTGTACATAATAAAAAGTGGCGGTTTACAAATTACAATGGTTTTCTTAATGAGTTTTTAATAACAAAGATAGTCAGCGATAGCACATCATTTTGCAGAAAAGAATAAAACAAATCTAAAAATCTAAAACGAAAACCCCTTTGGTCTCTACATTTTGTATTTATGAACTTTCAGACCGATTGGTGTGCATTTGAAAAAGTTGAACATGAGCAAAGTTCAGTTGTCATAAAAGAACAAGGCCGTTGTTTTTCTATTGGAAATCTGACATGCTATTGGGAATTATATGTCAAATTCGCACTCCTACACTGGCTTGATTTATTTTTTTTTATCTTTGCGTTTCTTGCGATAAAATTTTGATACTGTAAAACGCTGCAAGAATATTGTTTCATTTATTACGAACTGTACTATGTATAGCCGATAACATGTAATAATATATTAATCCGAATGCAAAAAATACCTGAAATTCAATATTGTTCTACCCCAGGTAGCGTGGTTCATATTCAAATAAACATGATTATTATAAAAATTATTATTACTATATACTATTCATTTAATTATTATTATACAACAATTACTAAATAATAGTATGCCCCCCCCCCTACCTTCATTAGGAAACGTCGCCGCCATTGTTCCAATGAACTTTAAGATAGACACCAAGAGATGAAAGGACACCATTTTACTACGTGTCGTCTCACATTAAGCTGTTGGGAAAGACCACCAATGACTTTTATGTTCCATATTCACTATATATTCTCCTATTTGACCTGTCTTTCCACCCGGTTAAAGCTTGATTAGAGGATGTGTAAATGTGGTGAATATGAGACGAAGTTCCACCTTTGACTCAATTTACCCACGGTGATCTCTCCCCTGGGGTGCTGTAGACAGTCAAAAGTGGTACGTCTTGGACAGAGATGGTGGTTAGGTGGGTCATAGGCAAGATAAAGGTTGGGTAAAGGTGGGTAAATTAGACTTTTTAACTTATTCTAGGGTAAAACAAATACGACAAGATAAATAGAAGCTCTATACTAAAGAAATGTCTTTTTTGCTTTTATCTTTTCACGGCTTCTATTTCACTATTTATTTTGTAGCGATCTGTTCAGTTTATTTATTTATCAGGGTTTGTACATTTTGGCCGGTGGCTATTCGTAATAAGTAAATAGATGATAATGAAATAAACAAAATATTGCTACAGAGTTAATGAGAGAAATTGCCATTTGATATTGCAATACTTTAAAGCTAGACTAGATGTAACTGAACATTGTTTTTAAAAATGTTTTGTGGGATAAAATAACTTACACGTCATATCATATTAATAATATCATACACCCTAATCTCTACTGAATCAAAATTTTGTTACAGCTGTATACATGACAAGTCAATTTCAAATTGACTGTTGCGTTCGCACCCAAAACTCATCGCCATCAACGGATTTCACGATTTAAACTTGTTATTGCAATATTTATGGATAAGATTGACCACTGACTAACATGTACAATGTACAATTATTGGTATTTTAAAACTTTTCTGTGAATAGATTGTTGTTGTTGCTAGTTCAGTTTTAATATGGCGACAGACTCGAAACCAAACTTGCCACTGTACTACCTACAGATATTAGTGACCACTAATTACTAGATACAATGCATTTAATAGATATTTGTTAAGTTTTAGTGAATATATCTTTGGTTACTTGATGAAAAAATATTCCAGTTACAACTAGTGCTGTTTCAAAACATTCATTGTCCTTCCTTTCGCAACATGAAATGTCTTATTTCGGACAAAAACTGAGTCTGGAATGGACTTCATAGAAAATATTGAAGTATTTGTCGTTATCTACAAAATAATTGATAATGTATTTGTTTGAGATGATTTTCTATTTTATTTCAATGCTCATTACGGTACAGACTGTATCTTAAACAAATATCAGTTGGCAATATTCATGTTTTAAAGGAATCATACTATGATTACTCATCAATTAATGTATCGTCCGTTCGTCTAAACAAGATGGCAGCGGATTTAAAGATGTTGATATGGCTTGATTTTTTGGCATTTAATTCCAAACTAAACAAGACGTATGGTATTTTCTATCACCTGTCATGTATCCCTTCATACAGAGGACCATGGCGCAGACTGGCTTCGGCCAAAGAGGCTACCCTTAAAGTTTATTGATGTAAGGAATGGAACAACATTTATTTTTGTATAACATATTATGAACTTATTATTAGATTATATATATTAGACAACTTAGTCAGAATTCAGTTTCTGTCATCTATATAATGGGTTGTTTAAACAAAATATAACTCCTGATATATACCAAATATAAGAAAAACGGGAAATTTCATTCCAACTTTCATACTTCCCTAAACCATATTCGGAAACATGAACAAGCGCTTCTCGCATCTGCTTCCGTTTGAATAGCACCTCTTGTGTATTTTGTATATGTTGCAAGGATTGACGTTGTACTGATTAATGTTTAATCAATTTACACAGCTAAAACCCTCAAGGATCCAGTACATTTGTCTGTAAATCACTTAGCCTACTGTTGGCTTTTCGTGTTTCCATTAAAACCAAAGATTTCGAATAAGAACATACATAATAGATGACGGAGACTGCCACTTAATATATATACTTATTACAACCGGCCAATATAAAAAAACAAGAGGCTTGTGTTGCCGTCTGGCTACAGGTAGTAACTGAGCTCAGACTACGCATGTTTCAATATTAAGTATGCATGTCTGGTAGTAATTGCTAATAACTTGGACATAGGTCAGAAGTTACAGTCTCAAAAATGTACATGGTGATTATGAAATACAGAAGTCTAACTTGGAATGGAATTAAATAATTACAAAACTCTACTAACCTGCCAATACATAAAACAAGAGACTTGTGTTGTCGGTCTGGCTACAGGTAGTAATTGAGTTCAGGCTACGCATGTTTCAATATTACGTATGCATGAATCATGTGACAAGAAAGCGCATGAGAGCTATCTGATTGGCAGAAATGAAGCGTGACTATGATTTATAATACAATGTTTAAACAATGTATAATACAATGAAAAGAAAGAAACTACAACAGTACAATTACACATAGTGATAAACTTAACACCTGATACAGTATACTTAATATCTGACACAATACACTTAGCATACATCAAACTGTCACATAGGGTCTACGATTATCAAGCACTGTGGCTATCAAGACATTTATGACTGTGAGACACTTCTGTAGTGAGAAATAGCACGAAGCTTCTTGTTTTGGTTTGGAATGAATTAGACACTGGCAGCATCATTTGGATGAGTCGGATCATATATTTTATTAATTCACAAGTTCTTTAGTTTAGATTATTGAGAACCACACCTAATGTATCTAATGCACCTCTTTTGGGCATAATCCAAGACAGCACTTTTATCTTAAGTGCTGTGAGGATTTACATATTGTAAATGGTTTATTTAAAACAAACAGTAATTCTGGTAATATTTATCCCCTGTTAGATTTATTCACCTTTTTTCTTTTTTCTTACGTGTAGAAATGCAGAGAAATCGTATCGGTTATCAATATATAAAATGATCATTGTTGACGTTGATTAATCAAATGAGGAACTGTATATCCTCATTAAAACAATACCGGGGTGATTGTATTTCCCGAACAATGACAGACAAATCACTTGTCATCAACACAACATGAGGTCAATAGAAATGTACAGTTTTTTGTTTATAATCGTGATATAGTAGTGCAGACGTCAATATTTGCGAACTTTGAAGTATTTTGGAAAATAGTAAAACGCAATACTCGGTCATTTTCGTCCGAGAAATGCGACCATTTTGTGTTTTACACAGGATCCAGGTAAGAGAACTGCAGTAGTAATTGTATTAGCTGATGTAATTTGTAATAAATAACATTAATTTTAGAATATCCCCATTGTGAGAATTTCATTGTACCATTAAATGTCAGAGTATGGCTGCAGAGATACAGGGATGTGTAGATACAATTATCGCCTGACATATAAACCCATTAAAATAACCCTTCCCTCTCTTGGGCACCACCCCGTATTCCTAGGCATATACTCTAGAGGAATAATTGGAGTAAGTTAAAATGTACAGCCTGATTTGAAACATTATTTCCATCCGATTTAATTCAACGTATTTTGACTTTAATGTATGAATTGCTTGCTTTATATGCAAAATATCAATTTAGAGTTAGATCAACATGTGTTTACGTTAGCATGGTGACGAAGTATATGCTCCTTCCTTCCATTCATGGCCATGGTAGTTCCATATGTAATAAGCAATACCTGACAAACAAAATAAAGAAAGTTGAGAATACTATACCTGTCTTCTTTGGTAATTTCCATTGAAAAGGTGCGAGTTAATAGTACTTTGACAGGTAACCAAAATTTGTAGCTTTATAATGTGTTTCGTTGCCTCATGAGTGCTTTGAAAGGATATCACAGAATAAGCAGAAGTATGACGATATATATGAATAGTTTCTAATTTATGCTTTGGGGAAGAGACAACGTCAATTACTTGTATACACATACAGCCACCACGGGTTCAATAATTTGTTGTGTAGCCATTTCAAGACGTAATGCTTTATGCTATTTCTTGGTCTTTATTAGAGACAGACAGGCAGACAGACAGACATACAGACAGACAGACATACAGACAGACAGACAGACATATAGATAGATAGATAGATAGATAGATAGATAGATAGATAGATAGATAGATAGATAGATAGATAGATAATATAGTATCATTTTTCTCTATGTTCATTGTTTAAGCAATATCTCTGCTGTGATCAGATATGCGTGTTTATAATCAGCTTAACACTTCAATATAGCACCAACGCGCGAACTCTGGTTCCGAAACCTCGAAAAGGTTCAACAGCAGAAGGGAGGACACTCCCTCCCAGACCCACTCCGCTCCGTCGTTGTAGTATTTTCCATCCAGTTTATTATTTTGACACGTGATTTTATAGAATTGGCTATATCGCCAAAATATATTCAACAGGCGACCACTCAAACATGTTATCAATACTATAGGAGAAGCCGATGGTTCATCCTACAATCTAGTATATGCTTACCATAATTACAACACGTGGTAGATGTATATATTAGTTAACGTATACACATGATGCGATTAGAATGCCCTTCATCAATTCATTTTCTTCGTAATTCGTAAATAATGTTTTTTCTTCATCATAAATAACAAAATACAATTTTTATTTTCTTATTTTGTAATTGGAAATTTATTTTGTATGTAAATTGTACTCGGTAACCCCCAGAATGATCGAACGATCATAACCTTAACACACTCTAACAAGCAAATAATAACGTACGGTTAACAGCTATGAAATGAGACATGGCAATCATTTTATTGATTTAGTTCATCAGTTAGGGGTGGATCAGTAGTTCAATGTTCGATCAAAAAATAAATTCTTTTAGTTTTGGAAGTGGGAGATTGAAGCATTTCGGTTCTCATCCTACAAAAATGAGTTTACTTTTACTTTTAATATTTCTATTTGTAACCTAAATACAAATATTTCTAACCACTGTTCGCTACAATAGTTAAAGCATGGTACTATACTACATTAACGTGTCAATAAAAGACCTATTTTCTTCCTCACTAAGTACTGGATTTAAGGTTGTGGTTGTACATGTCCTGCAATATATTAATGGCTAATTAAGAAAGACGTCTATTGCATATTAATTTACAATAATTCAATATATTTATTACTTTGTAATGAACTATTTCATACAGGAGACTCTTATTTGCCCGTGTTTATGGTAATCAATGGTGTGCACTCATTGAACTCTATCTAGTGGCAAATTAAAACGAATACACAAAATGTAATATATATACAACGACGTCATCTTTCAACGGCTATGTGCGTGTAACAACCATAACCACCGAGCGATAGTATCATGGGTGTGTATCCACAGCGGGAAACGGTGAAGGGGAAGATGTTAAAGGTGTATAGATTCAACCTACCCTGTATCTGCATCTGTATATTTACGGTATAGGTCTTGGGTGTAGAATAACACACCGGGGAAGAGTAATTAGTCAGAATGGTTTTTGACAGTGACTGCCATTTCAAAGGCATCACAAGATTTAGCGCACACAATACTATTGTCCAGATGGTTCCAGTCTACTAGTGTTTTTACAAAGAATGACTGTTTATATTGAATAGATTTATAATTGTCAATTTCAAATCACTTTGAGTTGTTAGCCTCTATTTACTTTGTTTGAATTCAATTGATAGTAAATTGATTAATTGAGCCTACTAATTGGTCAATGGTGTTTAAAACATTACATTCTTTCATTAATTCATTGTTTTGATCATCATACAGAGACGTCTTGGAGGAGACATACTAGACCGGATAGAGAAGTCGAATGAGTCATGGAGTGACATATGGAAGACAATGAGGCCCAGAAATAGGATTTGGTCTATAAACACTCGTCCATGGAGCGACAGATGGAGGACACTGACATTATCATTCTGTCACATATATTATCTTTCTGTGTTAGGTGTACGTATCATCGTTTGTAAATAGTGGCCGTATGTGAAACATTAATAAACTTAGGTTATCAAACTCGATAAACTTGCAATTGCTGTGACTTTTTACGCTAAGTTAGTGTGCTTTAATTTACTCTACCTGCTTCTTGTCTAATTAGAAGTTTAAATTAATGACATTTAACATTGTTTTATACTATATATTATTAATTGAATTTAAATAATTATTTTAAAGCTTATTCACCATCGCAACCCAACCCTAGTATATTAGCATTTGATAAGGTTAAATTGCCTTGTGGTGTTGTTCGGGCGAACACAGGAACATTTAGTTGGCGGTATGATTATGGAACAGTGAGATTTAGATATCCTGGCATAGAGATGTTTGAGCAACAAGTATAGAGACAGAGGAAATATGGGTACAGAGGTGTGAGGGATTACCAGCACGTCCGGAGCGATACCCACAAGTTTGACCCACCAACTAGCTAGGAATAAATTGCAGTTGATAAAAGTCTACATATGGACAACTGGCGCTGCATATATTCAGGAGAAAACTTCAGATGTGTGAAATAGTTATAGTTTATGAATATGAGAACCTTTCAGAAAGTTTAATTAAAAGCTTTACTGAGTCGAGTTTCCCTAAATATTAAGAGGTAAACACGTCCTTCAGAGATTGTTCTCGGCACAAATGAATATCGGTATGAATTTCTTGTTGACGGAAGCTCAGACCAGTATTTTCCATAATGGCAAAGTGCTTTTATAATATTTGATGCCTGGAGTTGTTCGGCGTTGGCGTGTGACTGGTGGTGGACGTCGAAATTTGTCGCCTGAACGCTTTGATTTGAAAATTACCTATAAGTGACTTTGGCTATAGCTCTGCGTTCACAAAGTGAATTCAATTTGATTTATATAATATCATAATTACAAGTGTAATCGTCCGCTGCATACACAATCACGCTCTTCAGCATATGTTGAAATTACCGACGAGTTCTCCTTTCCATATCAAAGATGCCAATATCTTTTACATCATATGTTACTACCTCCCCTTATTTGTTAAAACTGTGGAGGTAGGCATCGTATATATTTATCATTTTGCACTGTCTAGGCCCTAAAGGTTCGATAAGAGCCTTTTAAGGTGTCTATTGAGATATTAGCTTAATATCGTTCAAAAATGTTTTTAATAGGAAAACCCACTGCGGACGATTCTGCATTCCAATACTTTATTAAAATTTGACTAAATTAGATTTGACAGTCGCTTAGACCTTTAGAAGGCTATGTACAAACTTGATTGGAATTTAATCATTTTTCTTGCATGAATGAAATTGAATTTGTAGAGAAGTGCAATAAATCTTCAGCAGGTCTGTGGTGTGACGAAAACAGATCTTGACAGGGTATTTCATGTCGACTTTGATGTGTTACGGTTGAAGATTTTCGTGAGTTTGTTCCCTTGTGGAAAGCACTTGTCTACCAGGGCGAGGAATTTTTTACCAATATTAGTGGAGACACTCTTGCTGAAGGGTGGGTTATACCATAAAATATTATTTCATGGCCTATTCTTCCTACCTATAGTTGCGGGGGGGGGGGGCTTATATTCAAGTTTGTATTTATATCCGCTTTCGTGTAATGCTTTCTGGTACTGAGGTGCGGCTTGATCGAATGACTGCTTGTTTGATGATATAGTTGACAGGCCTCTATTTACCCCCGCTGGTATGTTTTTTATAATATTAGGAAATTGGTTGCTATCTCTCGATGGACATATTGCAAGGTTGCGTTCGGTTTTGTATATGGGCTGTAGGTGTTCTCGGCGAGGTTAAATGTAACGTCGAGGAAGTTGACTACGTTCTTATTGGCTTCGATGGTGATGTTCAGACATAGTCCTTGAATATATAGCAAATCTCTTTCTTCATCCTCTCAGTGTCCTTAGGCGTTGTGTCGGTAACGGCTAATCCGTCGACTCTGTATAGTCCGACCTTTATTCCGTACACGGTTTGATGCTGGGATAGTAAAAGGCAGCCGACAAGTTCGCAAGTTTCTGCCCCGTCGTAGCTTCCCATAGCGACGTCGAAAGGACGGTGGTTTTTCTTTTGCCATTCTTGTTGATAATATATAAGGAGAGAATTGTTCGATTGTATAACAATATTTCTTTCTTCATCAGTAATTGTATCGTACGCCAAAGCTAAATCAAGAGCCTTGTTGAAGAGGTCTTCCCTGATGGATGGGTAAAACTCTACGATGTCAAAACAAATAAAGTTGTGTTTCTTCTTGTTTACAATGTTGTTGAACCATCTTATAACGGACGGTGTGTTATTCCACTGCTTGATCTTGGTAGCCGCAATGACTTTCGTATTTATTCTATCTAGGATTTGTTTGTTTGGTTTGTGGTCTTTCAGGGTTATAAATGCTTCTTTCCTGGCCGTTGTATTTACTCTATCAGCGATATCTAATTGTGTTACAATTTTCTTTACCTATCGCTGTATATTTTGGACGGTAGACGCGATAACTTTCTTATAGCACACAAACACACGAAACAGTTCTGTAGGATAAATAACATGTAATTTTTTTAATATTTTCAAAACCTGTATATAATTCGCTCTACTAACCGTATTGAGCACTTTTATGTGGTTATATCAACACCCAGTCAATTATATTATATATATATATATATATATATATATATATATATATATATATATATATATATATATATATATATATATATATATATTTAAGTAGTAGAGAACCACCGACACCGAGGTGTTTCTTGGTTTAGAATCACCGAGGGCCGCAGGCCCGAGGTGATTCCAAACCAAGAAACACCGAGGGGGAGGTGGTTCTCTTACTTAAACCACGATTCAAAGTCAAAGTACTTGACATTCATAACACATTTTTAACAATTATTTTACAAGAAAATATAATATTTAATTGTTAATTGTAAATTCATGTCTTAAATCGTCACTGATGGTTTAAAGAAGATGTTTATTATAGTCTAAATACCCCTTTTTTTATGAATGGTCACTGCCCAAGAATTGTGGAGCAGGGATTTCTAGAAATCCCTGCCACACAATTCAGTTTTTGACAATGGTGACTTCGTACACCTGTTGAATGCACACACCTGGACATTCATTTATTCTAATATAAAAATGTAAATGAGCAAAAATCTGAACAAGCGAGTCAGTGTGTGACTTGCTGTGGTGCAGGTAGGATGTCCGACCAAGATGGGGACATATTTATTACTCAAAACTCGTACAGAGAGCCAGAGTCAAGTAGTGAATCTAGTATCGACATGGGCTTTTCTCCACAGCGCTTTCTTGACGAATTTAATAGTTTGCAGAACGCTAACCAGAACCCTGTAAGTTCCAAAGACAAAAATCCTCGAACAAGCGCTTCTAAAAAATGCGATGGAAAACAAGTAAAACTACAAAAAAGTGTGCAAAGTAAAAATGCCGATGAAACGTTGCGTGTTGGTGCATTAGTCGAGGATTCAGATTTGGAAAAAATATACCAAAGCAGCATTCCAAATAATACCATGAAAAAATTGCGATGGGCAGTGCAGCTATTTGAAACTTGGCGTAATGAACGAAACAGACGAATTTTAAATGGCGAAGGCATGCATCTGAGCGTCGTCGCACCATCAATAACTGAAATGACAAACGATGAAATGAATTTTTGCATTGCTAGATTCGTTCAAGAAGTTAAGAAACGTGATGGGTCAGATTTTCCAGGAAACACTTTGTACGAAATAGTAATGTCTATTCAGAAATACATTTGTGAAAACGTCAGAGATGTAAAATTCATGAATGACTCTATATTCAGAGATTTGCAAAGAAGTCTGGACTGCGTCATGAAACAGCGAGCCAAAAGGGGTTTGGGTGTGCACAGGAGACAAGCGCAGATAATCAGTATAAGTGAAGAAAATATACTTTGGGAAAGAAAGTTGCTTGGAGATTGGACCCCACAATCACTTCTTGACTCGCAGATTTATTTATTTGGTTTGCACTTCGCCCTTCGTGGTGGAAAAGAACACCGAAACCTGCGCCACGTAAATTCACAGATCGAGATGAAAAGTGACTCTCTCGGTGCCAAATTCTTGCAATATAGTGAGGATGTAAGCAAGTCGTATCAGGGGGGGCTTGAAGAGCAGAAAACTTCAACCAAAAGTTACAAGGGCCTATGAAAATGCCGAGATTCCCCACAGGTGTATAATTCGACTATACGAACGCTACAACGAACTATGGTGAGTAACATTATTGTATCGTTCGAGGGCCGAGTAAGGGTCTATTGGCAAAGCGCAGCATACAGTGATACTTGTTGTCAGATTGTCAATGATTGGCTAATTTATTTGCATGCCAGGTTTGTTATAAACTTTTACGCTAAACGCCAAACATATGCTGCCATGAAACCTAGAGTTATTTCTTATTGGTCAAGTTCTTTTTGTATTGAGTTGCAGACAGGTGCATGCATTTTGTAGCACATGCTTTCCAAACTCACGAGGTGTTGCTGGCAGCCTTCAATTCAGTCGCAAGTCGAACTGTTCTATTACGTTCGAGGTTGTTTCTCCTTTTTGTAGGGATATTTCGTCACTGTGTTTTTCTCCCTTTATGCAATTGGGGATCTACAAACCACTGATGAGATCTACAACCTGCTGTATGATTCGTTCAATTAAGAAAAATATTAATTCGCCAACATCATATCAGTAGTAGCAATTCGCAAGCTTTGCCATTATTTTTCTATCAGTTTTGGTGGAGTGTTAAGGTATAACCGTGACACATTCTCTTTTATTTATTTTTATTTTATTTGTATTTCTCTTATTTTCACAGTCCATCAAATAGACCGAATGATGCCTACTATCTGTACCCATTGAGCAACCCATCTACGACCTGTTGGTACAGCAATCGAGCCTTGGGACACAATGCACTAAACGGCACCGTCGCACGCTTGTGCAAGAAGGCAGGACTAGTAGGATTCCGTACAAACCATTCTCTGAGAGCTACAGCGGCCACCAGATTATTCGACGCTAATATTGATGAGCAACTTATCTGTGAAAAAACTGGTCATAGAAGTGAGGCTGTGAGAAGCTACAAACGAACGTCTGACAACCAGCAACAGGACATCAGTAAAATTCTACAGGGTTAGTAATTATCATGAAATGTCCCCTATCTACTTGTCAATATTAACTCGGACCGCTCCAATAAAAGTCCACCCTATCCTATTGTAAATGTTCACAATCTTAGTGACGTCGATAACTTATAAGTAACAAATTTCTATCAATTACAATTACTATAATATTAAACTATTTCTTATACAATATTTTAAACAAATTATTTTCAATCCTTTGACATTATTTGAATACACTACTGCCAATAACGTGTACAAGTTTTTAGTATGTGCAATCGCTATGTCTAGCAAATAAGTGAAAATACAAAACTAAAAAAAGTTACACATTTTATTTCTGTAACCAAAACGGTGGTTTACTTGTATCATATTTGAAAAAAATATTTACTGTTATTTTCCTCATTCAGGTAGTGCACAAGAACCACTAGCCAAAATGCAGCGGGTCGTACCCCCGAGTGACTTTGGAGAGACGTCTTGCGAAAAGCCAAGAAGTATAAGCCTGTCATCCGAAGAGAAAACGTCCTCCAAAAATAACACCTGCAAAGATTCGTGCACTCTGAATATTACAATAAATTTATCAAAATGAGAAAACGTGATTACGCTGTAAAATTTCCATAATAAAATCTACTGTCTCCCAATTCTCTGTATTATGTCATTCTTTTCACATCCTGATAACAGCTGGATTTCACCCAGCAGGGTAAATTCTGGAATAACCCAGAGGTAGTTCTAGAATAACCCGGAGGTAGTTCTAGCTAGAATAACCCGGAGGTAATTCTAGAATAACCCGGAGGTATGCATTAGCTCTATAGGCAGGAGGGAACTCTGTGGGATAATCACCTCTGATTTCAATGGTATGACGTCATGATCGTGGTTTAAATATATATATATATATATATATATATATATATATATATATATCTTCATACTTCTGCTTATTCTGCAAATTCTTTGAAAGTACTCCTGAGGCAACGAAAAACTTTTAAATGCCAAAATTTTAGTTTACCTGTCAAGTTACTATTAATTTTTGCCTTTGTCAATGGAAGTTACAAAGGAAGACAGCTAAAGAATTCTTATTTCTTTGTTTTTATTGTAAGGTATTGATTATTACAAGTGAAACTACCATGGCCATGAATAGAAGAAGGGAGTTTTGTATCAGCCAATTACATTACTTTTTCACCATGCTCACGTAATTACATGTTCATCTAACTAAGTTGATAAGTGCAAATTAAGCAAGCAATTCATACATCAAAGTCAAACATATATTTGAAATAAATCAGATGCAAATAATGTTTCAAATCAGGCTGGACATTTTAAGTTACTTCAATAATTGCTCTATTGTACATGCATACCAAAGAGGGCAGAGGGTTACTTTAATGGGTTTATCTGTCTATCGTGTCTATCTATCCTTGTATCTTAACAACATTGTATCTCTGCAGCCATACTCTAACATCCAATAGTACAATTGCAATGAAATACCCACAATGATTCTAAAATTGCTGTTATTTATTACAAATTATGTCATCTAATACAACTACAACTGCAGTTCTCTTACCTGGATCCTGTATAAATCACAAGATGATCGCATTTCTCGGACATAAATGATCGACTATTGTGTTTTACTGTTTTCCAAAATATTTAAAAGTACTCAAATATTGCAAGTGTGTACACTTTTTATTACGTCTGATCTATATTCCGACAACATACATAAATCTGTACATATTTCTATTGACCTCACATGTGTTAATGGCAAGTCTGTCATTTTTCAGGAAATGCAATCACCAAAGTATAGGTTTAATGAGAATATCCAGTTCCTAATTTGGTTAATCAGCATCAACACTGAGGTAATTTCTCATATACCTTGATAACCAATACGTAGCCGATTTCTCTGTATTTCCACACGCACGCAGGAAAAATGAAAAATAGTGCAAAACGCTACAAGGGGATACATATCAGCAGAATTGCAGTCTATTTTAAACAACCTTCTTACAAAATGACAGTCATCACAGCACTCAATACACTAGACTAAGTGCTGTCTCGGATTATGCCCTAAAGCGGTGCATTAGATACATTACGTGTGGTTCCCAAACTGGTGAATAATATATGATCCGACTTATCCAAATGATGCTGCCAGTGTCTCAACTCATCCCAAGCAAAACAAGAAGCTTCGTGCTATTTCTCGCTACAGAAGTGTCTCACAGTCATAAATGTCTTGATAACACAGCACTTCATAATCGTGGACACTATGACTGTATATTAAGTGTATTGTGTCAGATATTAAGTATACTGTGCCGGGTGTTAAGTGTATCTCTATGTGCAATTGTAAATTCTTTCTTTTCATTGTATTATACACCTGCACTTTTGTCTTGTCCACTCAGAATCATAGTCCTTTCATTTCTGCCAATCAGATCGTTTTCATACGTTTTCTTGTCACATGATTAATGCATACTTAATATTGAAACAATCATCGTATGAGCGCAGTTCCTATGTCTAGTCATATGGAGTTTTGTCAATTCTATTCCCTACAAGACTTCTGTATTTCATAATCACCATGTATATTTTGAGACTTTAACTTTTGACTATAGTCCAAGTTATTAGCAATTACTACCTGTAGCCAGATGGCAACACAAGTCCCTTGTTTTCTGTACTGGCAGGTTGCAATACGTATATTTATATATATAAAGTGACGGTCTCCGTCATCTATTATGCATGTTCTTATTCGAAATCTTTGGTTTTAATGGAAACACGAAAAGCCAACAGTAGGCTAAGTGATTTACAGACAAATGTACTGGATCCTTGAGGGTTTTAGCTGTGTAAATTGATCAAACATTAATCTGCACAACGTCAATCCTTACAACATATACAGAATACACAAGAGTAGTATAGAAGTTAGAGTATGAGACCACTTTTCGACAACCCCCATTAAATTTTGAGTAAACTCAAAAACTAGAACCAGTGAAACGACAACCCCCATTTTCACCGTTTTTTTAAAGTTAAAACAGTCAAATCTATATTAAATTTTGAGTAAACCCAAAAACTAGAACCAGTGAAACGACAACCCCCCTTATTTAATTATTTTAACATTAAAAAAATGGTCTGACCTACATTTGAGTAAACAAGACTGGTCCCTACACTAGAAAGATTAATGATTAACAATTTATTTATACTAGTGGCTTTGAAGGCTACATTCATATTTGCTTAGGGTAAATAATTAAATGTTGGTGTGTGTGTAAATATTTAAGCGTAGTCCAACTCACAGCTGCATTAGCTATCCTTTGTTTAAACAGACACACCGGCAGGTCAAAAGGACAATCATGTATGAGTCATTATCCTTGCCTTTACGTATCTAGTTCAGCCATGTTGGATTTTACAATTAATTGACGGCAAGATTTCTGTGTATTATAGTGTTAGAAACTTATTAAGAAACAAATATTAGGGTCAGTGGATACTTTTATTACTATTTAGAATGCGAGTTTATCCACTATTGTAGGAGACTTATTAGAAAGGTATCTATGTCAGGTTGGTATGATCGACGGTGCTAAAGATATGATCATACCTGTTAAAGACGTTGATTTTTGAATTTGCATAACAATATACCCATCATGCTGTTCGGCGGGCTGTTCGGCGGGCTGTTCGGCGGGCTGTTTGGTGAGCTGTTTGGTGAAAAGCGAATTATCGAAAAAAAAAAAAAAAACTTCAGTGAAATCTTTGTGGTTTTTAGCTGTGTAATTATTGTTTACAAATAACTATATGTTTGTACCTTAGTTTCACCAGTGTTATCTGTTATTAAAGGTATACCACATTCTTGGATCACTAAAACCATAGATAGAGTTTAGTGTTAATGTTAGCATACTTAAATGAATAGATATCATAACATCAATTGCGCAGCTCTGGGTACCCAAATAGTCGACTATTGCTTGCCGCTTGCTTGCTTGCTTGCTTGCTAAAACCCTGTTCTGTCGTATAGACCGCCACAAACACATGAGTGTACACAAAGTCTCAATCTCAATAAATGACATATACAATGTCTCAAAATAACCAGAGACACAGACAAGAAACCTCAAGACAACAACAGGTTACACAAACAAGTCTCAAGACAACAAGAGACAACAAGAGACAAACAAACCCGTACAGTCAGTACGAGAGTAAAATGAGATTGAAGACACCAAAAACAAAGAAAAAAAGGCAGGTCTATACGGCAGAGCAGCGGTTTTGCCTTTTTTTAATAATGATTTAAATAACATTAATTATTTTTTTTGATGTGTTTTTAATGTGTTTTCTTTTATTTTTAAAAATGTTTGACGCCAACGTAAACGCCACCAACTAAATCTTATCTCCGGATATTTTGCGTTCCATTTGTCCCAAAATCGTTTAAGGATATTATTCTGCGAAAATGACTTCGTTTTCAACTCTGGTATTTTAGCTGCTTCACCATACTTTCCTAAGTATAATAGAATTGCTTTTATAATCACACTAACCTTGAGTGATCGATATTGTGTTGGCTCTACATGAATTTTGTTGATTGATAAAAATAGTCTTGGAACTTGATAAAATATAATAATTTAGATTATACCTCTTAAAAACTTTTTAATGTGGTTTTTCGGATCATAGATATTTTGACTTTTTCTTTGGTCATGAAAGCTTTCATCTAGAGGTTTATTAAACGAAGTACAGCAGTCAAAACAGTGGAATTGTCCATAGATGTTACCACAAATGTTTTTACAAATATCGTCACGAGGTATATTGAATTTTCTACATATATTACAATGAATAACATCATACCAGTTCATTTTTGCCATCGAATCACAGCAATAAGAACAATGGGATTTTCCAAACAGTGTACCGCAAATGTTAGTACAATCATGGGGTGCATCTTCCCGTTTACATAATTTACATATTTCCATTTTATTATATATTTAAATATATTTTTTTGGTAAAAAAACTAAAAATATTCCACCACCAGCTAAATAAATATATTGATATAATTTCATATTTTCTGACGGTTGATAATACTCACTAAATTGTGGTTCATTTTTGAGACGTTCAGTCTTAGGATGATATTCTTGATATAAATTTAAATTTTGATCAGTCAGAACCAGATTTTGTTTCGCATGAACATCTAAAAATTTTTGTTTCGCTATAAAATCCATTAAATTTTGTCTATGTTCCAACCATACCTCACGATCTTTATTGAAATTCTCCAAATCTAAATCATGTCTCTTCAATTCTTTTTAATGTTCTTGTTTTGAATCACCATCACCTGAAAGTGTCTTACCTAAATAATCACCTCCAACAAAGGTAGTTGCATTTAAAACTGCACCAGCAACCATCAACGCAATAGCCGCACCCATTATGTATATATTTAGATATATATATAAATTATTCTTTTTATTTATCCTTTATAAGGATCAACTGGTAACATATTTCTTTGTTCTAACATATCTTTCTCCAATACTGCCGCACTTATTGCTATTGCAAGATAAGCAAACTTCTTGAATAAAACACTTGTTTTAGGACTGTCTGGAGACATTTTCAGAGTTTTATCAAGTATTAAACTATTAGCTATTGTTAAAGCAGATAAAACTGCACCATCATAAAGACCATTCACGATCAGTAAAAAACACTTTCTTTTATAATATAAACCAGCTACCCCAATTTCTAGTGAACCAAGAGTTAATAACATCATAGTATTATTAAATTGTGAGCTTTTATTATCCGACTGTGAAGAAAACTCAGTCACCTCCATTGATTCCATTGACTCTATCGACTCCTTTTATCGGTTCTTTTAACTCTTTTAATTTTTTTCTTTTTTTTGTTTCAGCTAAAATTATTGCTAATTTTTTACCCCCTGCAACTCTACTTGGACTTTAGTTTTATTTTTTATAGTCACAGTTTCTGTTTGAGTCTGTTCTGTATCACTCATTTTGTACACTGTTATATATAATACAAAATATTTTTACTTTATTTTTTTCAAATTCTTTTCAATTAAGTCAAGTTCCAAGTTGTTTTTAAGTTCTTGAACAAGTTCTTGTTCATGTTGTCTTACACTAGTAGAAAAAATAGTACAGTTTACGACACTTTCCGTACTATAGTTCAGATTGAGTTCAATTCTGTACTTTTATGCTGATGAGGTGGACGTTTCTGTACTTTCCCATTAGCGCCTGTCTAATCGGATTATACTCGATCTGAAAAATAGTTCAGATTGCGAGTCGGAAGTGATTTGAATACATTTGCATTTAGTTCAGAATATATTCATGAGTTCACCCCCATAACCGGGCAGTAAACAAATGAATATTCAAATCTATCTCGCCTGCATGTGATTCAAGGCGTGTACACTAATTGTTTGACCCACAGAAAACTAACAGTAACACTATTTAGTTAGTTAGTTGTCTGTGTTTGACCACATGAAGGCGGAGGGGGAGGGTGCAAAAGAAAAGGGTTACACACATGTACAGTGTATGATATGATGAGAGCTACATTTAATGTACATGTACATACGAACTGACATGTATACGTACATGTACAACTACGCTAGCATGTAAACGTTAGCAAACACTCTTACTACTACCTCAGACCACTAAAATACTAGAGTGGTCTGAGCTACTACTACTTGCAAAAAGTATTTACAAGCATTTCCATGTAGGTCAATGAAATATCACCTATGTGGGTTATACTTCAATAGTCGGTCAAACAGCGTAAAGGTCTACATTCTACAATGACAGACATGATTGTTCAACTCGGTGCGATCTAAGATGAATTCACGGTGTATATTTGGTTACGTCGCCTTTGAATTGATGATGACGACTCGTCCGACCTAGACTGTTCTGGTCCAGTTTCAAGTGAAAGTCAGAATTATCACGGTGCCATTGATTATACTAACTGTGATGAAACTCGCCCACTCTAGTCTCTATGACTTCATTAGCCCCAAAATGCAAGAACTTAATAATGGTATTGTAAATCGAAGTTCATGCATGCTCTGACTGTCGCCTGTTTTTTGTTTTCTTACATTTTATACAATTTTGAATTGTTAGCTTTGTATTTCCTGCATTAATGTTGAAAACTGGTCTTTTTACTGTGCGTCTTCAATGCGCAGGTAAAATAGTGTGTTAATCTAGCATCGTGAGTACGCGCTCGCTTATGGTTTCGCATACCTTGGACTGCCTGTCATTCAGTATTGTTTTAGCCTATTTATTTCTAAAGAAAAATGGTCTGTAAAGGGACTGCTTTAGTTGTCACAGTGCCTTTGTGGATTTATAAATCGATTTATGACAAGTGAGTCTACCTATTTTTTTTCCGACCCACTCAGTCAAGGAGTGCGATACACCAATCACCGTGTATTTAGCTTTGTATACAGTGTATGGATAATAGCAAGTTTCGGGACTGAAAAATCATAAATTGTTTGTTAGACTTATTTTTTATTCAATGTAATCTGGGTTGATTGGGAATTTTCAGATATCAGGATTTAAACCTCGGATTTCAACTCAGAAAGGCTATATTTTTTGCCTCAGTCTGAATTATATTAGTAGAACTCTCACCAACGTTCCCAATGTGAAGTGATCTGAAAGTTGGTGAGAGGTCCTCACGTTGGATTGCAGCACTGCATGTTCTTGCCGAGAAGATAAAGAGGTGTAGTAATTATGGTTTAAAACTGACTTTTACAAACGCCAGTCGTGTAGGGTCTATGATGTTTTATGTTGTGGATGAATGCGGCACTTTGATCTGAACCTCAGACCACTATAATAGGAACAGACTAGAATCGCTTTTTGTTTTAGGTGTAAATGGGGCTCTAAACCCATCTTCTCTGTCGTGCATGGTTACCCTTCAAACCTGCTTCAAGCCGAACGTTGTGCAAAACGATACTTCGTGTCTTTACGGGTTTTTTTTGCAATTGTGTTTTAGTGGCCTGAGTCTGAACAAGTGTTCATACAGTACAGCAAAGTCCCACCAACAAAATCCATAGCAATAGATGCAGGAAAACCTCAGTATGGGCGACGGTGAAATCATGGTGTTAATTCTAAAACTTTTGAAAGCAAGAACATATGTTTGTGCAACTTTTGTATTAAAAGCATACCATTCCAATTCAAGGACAACGATTTTGTTCAGAAATGGTGGTAGGACTATAATCCTTCCTACCTCCTTCCTTCCTACCTCCATAGTTCAAAACCGCTGATCGTAACTGCATGGTACAGCGCATCTACATTTATTTCTGAGTTCCGGAGGGCATTATTTGATAAGTACCCCATTCGTCCCTGTATTAGATCTTGTATAGTCATAACATTACAAAGATATGTGATTGTTGTGATCATTTCATTTGCTCATTATGTATTCAAGTGTAGTCAAATTTTCTTAGGTGTATGAGCAACTTTACTTCACCAATAAATTCTACTTTCTCACGAGTATTGTAAAATAACATGGCTATAATATGATACTACACAGCACGTTTTAGACGTATTTGCATATCAATGTCATCTTCAAATTTTCTTGACGAATTCTTCATCCAGATACTCTAACATACCTGCACACCAAATGTCAGCCCATTCAATCGATTAGTTTTGCGGCTGTCATTCATTTTTACTTTGAATTCTTTTATTTACAAAACAAATGACAGTTTTTGACCCCAAAAATGACCAAAAACAGAAAATTGAAAATATCTTGCTGTCATAAACAAATATGAATAGACTTCTCGATAAAATTCCATTTACTCATTGGGAACATCGAACGTACAATGTCAAAAAGTCGCACTGGCGCAAAGTATCATGGGAAAACTTTCTTTGGCACACCTCACTTAGGAAATATAGCCGCAACAAAAAAGTTAATACTGGGATCATGTCTTTTTAAATTTAGCCTTTACCTTATAGAATAGAAGTATCAAAAGTGTATGCACTAACAAGTATCTGTGGTTTGTGCAAACATGCCAAATCGCTGATGATTGTTAAACAACAAAACTTTGCATACCATTGTCATTAATAATTCTACGTTTTACTTCTGAATCAGTTCTAAACACTTACGATTGAAATGATCGTCAACGATACGCTGATTTGTAGTTGAGGGTAATTAAAAATATTTTACAATGACGATTTCGACCATTAGCCGATGGAGGTGACCCCAACCAAACCTGTCACAAGATGTAAACTTGCACACTTTTTGTGTGTCAATATGTCTGTTCTGGTCAGTCTGTTTTGGGAATTTATGGTACACTCACTGTCGCAGTTTTCAGCCAGGGTCACGTTATTCGACGATTACTATTTGGATAAACACTGCAAAAAAGTAACACCCGTCATTGTTGCTTAGACATTTTCCTAGGGTCTTTTTCAACATGATTTATAGTAAGAAGTAACTTTGTTGATGGTGTAGTCACTGAATTTATAACCCTACATCGATGACTTAGTAATTGAACACGCAAATGAATTATCATGAACACTGATCTACAACCGATCCGACCCTGGGATTCGATCACAATTCATGGCGTCGCTTGCCAGTCTATGTCTATGTCTTGGTCACGCAAACGTGAACACTCTGATATCTGAAACACTTCTTTGCTCCAGATACGCACCTTTTTTTCATGGAAAATGTCATATAGTTTGAAGTAAGCTGGGAGAAAATATTAATGAGATATTTGTAGATTTAAATAAGAGTGAAATGATAGTCAAGTGATTTTGAACCATCTCCGTGTATTTTGCTTTAGCGAAAACACTGACAACTACTAGTATGTGATCGCCCGGTCGTCAAATTGCAAAGAACAATGAAGAACAGCTGAACACCTTCCTGTGGTCATCTGTTCCTTTCCGTACCGACTCTCAATTGTTTTGCTGCGTTTACTTGTATATCTTTAATAACAATAGTTTTTTAACTAACACCAATGTTCTTCCACTTTCTTTGCTTTCAAAATCAGTCACTTACTGTTGTAGCCAATCAAAGACAGCCATCCTCAACTGGAAACACACCATGACAACAAAGATATACCAGAAAGTCATGACGTTTTGAATCATATCATTCGGCCCCCAACCCTGTTTTTGACAATTAAAAAATGCTCTACTACCCATCACAGCCAGTATCAATCAGACTTTTTCCATATATTATATTCCACCCTAACTTAACCCATATGACCGCCCCATTTATAACTCGTATGTCCGGACATGAACATGATTGGCTTTTCGCTGACCAAGGGGTATGAGACCATATGTGGAAGTGGGGGATAAGCTTATCAAATATGACCGTAGTTCCATGTAAATTAAAACTTATAGTTATGCTTATAGTCGTTACGTTTTCAGTTTATTGTGGTACCCGCTTGATGCTTTCTCTGAAGATGCCGACGGGATCAGTCTAAAATTCAGTTCTGGTGTATAAACTACAATGTATCACACATATCATGACTCTCACTATCCAATCCATCGGCTATACACTGGAGAACACAAGGACTATACTGACTGTTTTCTATCCAGCACGAAATAAATTGAGAATACGTGGAACTTATATGTACATGAACAGTAGCTCCGACAACTCTGACAAGTCTCTATATACCCCACCAGGCCTCTTTGCTGGAGTTCGCGGAGCGTGTGTTGTCAGTGCTAATCTCGTCTAGTTCCTATCACCGTGTTCCTAAACAGTATCGTTACCATTTACACCTCCACTCACTAAACTTGGTTTAGTCATAGAAAATAGAGAGGACCCTCTCTATTGTCTATGGTTTAGTTAGATACCAATTGGCATCTGGACTAGAGCTAATCACGAGTCCATCACAACGTGCATGCATCATTTTCTGATGTCCGCATTTGATTTGGACATTGAAGTAAATGATTTTACATTTCTGAGTCTCATTCGGTATTTTTCCACTGTTCTATATGTGGTAGCTACTACTTTTGGCACAATAAAAAAAAAGATGTTACGAAGACGAAAAAAAATATAATCGAGATGCACGATAAACATTTTTGGAAAAAAAGTCACATAAATGACTGCAGTATCCATATTTTTAATTGGCATGATTGAAGACTTTAAAAAATGAATGATGATAAAAGTGAGATTTTGCCTCAGTGATGGTTTTTCTATACAAGCGATAACATCACGATACCGGGTACTTCACAAACATTATCTCACTGACTTCAAAACCATAGTGACTAAATCGTTTCGTACAATTAGACGGCATGATGTTTTTTACGTCTCGCACAAGCATATACAATGGTACACTTTACCAAATTGTAATAGACCATGTAAATATTACATTGACCGATGCAGATCTTGCTCGCGCAGGTTGGGTAGATTTATATGCTACGTTATGCCTTAGGCCTAAAAAATAACTGTTTGGTTTCTGTTACCCGACCCACCTAGTTTTTCACTGCCGACCCTTAACTTTTTTTTTACGTGTTCTTGAAAAACTAACAAAATCGCAACAATTGTGAAGTCTCACGAGACATAGTGGATGCAGAAACTGACATCAACTTAAAAAGACGATATAAAACTGTTCCTCCAATCTGTAATGGTTGTACATCTAATGGAAAGAAGCCAATAACACAGAGATCATTTGGAAAAAATGGAAAACCAGAATTAGACACTCGCACATGAATAAAAATAAATCTACCTACCCCACCTATTTATTTATTTTGCCTAATCGGAACAACACAATTTTTTTAATAGGCCTATTTCCTAACTCAAGCTTAAATTATTGGACCCTTGTGAACCAAAAATGTGCGAAAATACAACGCCAAAATAGTAACGCTTTGCACGGTTTTCACACTGAGCAATACGATTAGATCATAGACAGTGAAGTTCTCCAGTGTCTCTGGTTAGACCGACAACAATGAAACCGTTAGCGGGATCTCAGAGTCATACTCATTCACATACAATTTTTTATGGCTGTTCACGTTGGTTAGCATCTCTGTCTTTGAGTTTGAATGAAATCGCTGCCATTCCCTACAGGAAACTGTTCTATGGAATTACATGCCAGGAGCGCTTTCAATATCATAGAATGTTTTGTTGATCTTTTTTTTTCTTTTTTTCTTTTTTTTTTCTTCTTTTTTTTTTTTGGGGGGGTCGACAACTTTTACCAAGACAACCATTATATTAATCATTATAGTAACTACCTAGCATGGCTAATAGCCATACTGAGGTAGAACTGTAGATTGCTAAAATGTTATGGGTTGCTGGTTGTACACAACCTCAGCATATGCCACTTGACTTTCAGGCATTAATAGGTGGCAGAAATAGTCCGCACCAGGGCCGCTCTGTAGTCCGCATAAAAGGGTGACTAAGCCCAGACAATATTGTCCAGACCAGATTTGGAGGTGTGAACGCATTTAAAGCTGACTCGGTTCTAAATCTTGGTGCATATTCATGAGGTCGACACCTAGAAAATGAACCATGTGTACATTTCTTTTGTCTTTTGTTAGTTAATTTATGCGGGTAAACTGTGTCTTCACTAACATTTTCCACTAAAAGTTTCAAAATTGTCTTGTTTTTTGAAGGACTACTATAATAATATTTCACCGCCCTTGCTTTATTGTCATATCAGGAAAGTCAAGAACTTGACAAAAGCTATTCAAAACAAAGTAATCAAAGTTGTAAAACCAAAATGGTGCCGTGGAGAGTTGTGTCTGGTCATGTTCTGATCATGGAAGTATAACCCACGGTCTGATCTAGTAGCAGTATATCAACGACGAATCTACATTACAAACAAACAAACAAACAACACACACACACACACACACGGTGATATTAAAAAGCACGCAACACAAAGGTTGGTTCACATCCCTCGCATCAGTACCGGTACCCATTCTACTGAGTTATAAATATAAATCACATTCTCAGCTACAACATTGAACTTGTATGATACAAAAATCTTCAGAATGTGCGGGCCATATTTTCACTACCGGCATTGGCAGTCACCATCACTGCCTTTAAAAAAAATTAATACAGATAAATGGAAGCAAAAACAATCCTCTTGACGGTAGTTTAGTAGTGTCACGGATGACAGAATACAACTTTTTAATATTCGCTAAGTTTTGATGTTTTGCGAGGTCACCATGAACTCTCAGCTGTCATGAATTAATACTTAGAACAAATGTTTGCATTGCGCGAATAGTATTCTTCTAAGATGACAACATTAAGTTATTAAAAGATCGTTGATGTCAAATAATGACTGATTACAGACAGTTGGAAGAACAATGACGTGATCACATTGTTTAGCTAGTTTTCATATTTGTCAATATCATTTGCATTGAATTAAGGCGACGGCAATACTTCCGTTTTAGTCATTTATGGTGCTGATTACTTTATCACCCAATCATTTGAGTATTGTATATTTTATGTTTATAAGAATTTAATGGAATAATAAAATTATGGATTCAGTCTTTGGAAGAAACGGTCCGAGGTCAGGAGCTTCGATCTGCTCCGTGGCCACTTCCAAATGATCCAGGTTAACCATGAACATTGTGTGTAGTCTGAGCTAATTCCCTAAAAGTCCAAGTCGATCCCGTGTACAGAGTACAGAGTGGAGAGAGAGAGAGTAACAATGAAGGGGGTTACCTAAACAGTAGAGGCCACCCACAATTTGTTACATTGGTGGAAAAGCCGGCCTTGGACTAGAAGGACCATTGTGCGCGTAATGGGACAAATTTAAACTTTATGAAGAATAATTGACAACCTTTGAGAAGAAAAAAACAACAACGCCGCTGGGTGAGTGAGAAATCGATGACTCGATAACTTTTCGAAAGGAAACTTTTAATGATTATGTCGCAATGGTGGTAATTCAACTCGAACTAGAACTTGTAAAATATTGCAGTGATGGACTAAGACATCTCAGATGGAGGAATTGTGTTTCAAAACGTGGAATTGTGAATAAACAGACAGCGATAGAGACTTTGACAAACGTTGTAGCAGTGAAACCTTCAACGGGGACCGAACAGCTGACAGGCGATTGGAGATATCGCGTATCGGACGCCGATGCAGACCGAAGCAGTTCGCATGTGAACTACATGCTTAAGACTTTTGAAGGACAAACAACTCGTTAATCATACGGGAGTAAAACCTTTTTCAAAGATTGACATTATTTTTATTCCTCGAATTCATTTCTATTCACGATCAGCGAGTTTGTTACTGTGGTACAAAGCTAATCATGAGAAATAATAATTGTATGCTCGATTTAGTTTGACGACGAACAATTTTTGAAATCTATTTCTTTTATCACAACCATTTCAGTGATGCTGTTTTACACCTCAACAGTCGCGTACAAGCAGAAAGAATACTAATGATGATTTTTTGGAGAAATTTTAGTTTTAATAAGAATATTTCTTGAAGTATGGAGTATTGGAAGCTCCGAAGTCTTATTGACTCTGAGTTATTGTGAGCCGAAAACGCTACAGAAATGCGTTGCTCACACGTTGAGTCGGACTGTGTGATTTAAAGGTCCTACAGTAAAGGAAGGAGCCATGTTAATATAGTATTTTATTGAATCTGCAGTACAAGATAAATATTTGATTTCAAATTTGAGTGCAAAACAGAGATCCGACCGAAATGAGCTGTATTATTGTCTATGCAAAAATTCCTTTCAAATTCCGCAAGAATTTCTGAAATGCCTCAGATGCTAAAAACCCGTATGATAACTGCTAGTCCAACTTTTTTCAATCGTAAACGACGTAAAGTTGTTGTTTTTTCAAAAAAAAGAATGACATCACTTGTTTAATGAAAATATCATCTATTTCACGATTTTTGAGTTGTCATTGAAGAGTACCTGTATGATAGATTTTACAAGTCAAAATTCAAAAGGGTTTCATTTTTATCTGGGTAAAAGATAGGCACGGCTGTGTGAGTGATTGTATAGTCTGGCCAGACGTTGTATGGTAGAGGAGCTGTATGACTCTAAAGGTACTTCTTGAATAACCTCTCGCATTATCGTCAATGTTGAAAAAGATAATCGCTGCAATTCCAATCTTTGAAAGTAAACTGCCTGTCTCGAAATCAGACTGCTGTTCACGAAATGAGCAGACGTCCATACTATTCCAAGTTTAACTTCTTTAATTGCTTGTACTTTTCTCCTTTTCTATCGATTTACAAAATCATAGAAAGTGTTTCATTTATGAAAGGCAATTATTTTGAATATTTTAATGTGTGGCGGGGACGCCACACTTTGGGAAAAGGTGATAGTGTCACGGATGACAGAATACAACTTTTTTAATATTCGCTAAGTTTTGATGTTTTGCGAGGTCACCATGAACTCTCAGCTGTCATGAATTAATACTTAGAACAAATGTTTGCATTGCGCGAATAGTATTCTTCTAAGATGACAACATTAAGTTATTAAAAGATCGTTGATGTCAAATAATGACTGATTACAGACAGTTGGAAGAACAATGACGTGATCACATTGTTTAGCTAGTTTTCATATTTGTCAATATCATTTGCATTGAATTAAGGCGACGGCAATACTTCCGTTTTAGTCATTTATGGTGCTGATTACTTTATCACCCAATCATTTGAGTATTGTATATTTTATGTTTATAAGAATTTAATGGAATAATAAAATTATGGATTCAGTCTTTGGAAGAAACGGTCCGAGGTCAGGAGCTTCGATCTGCTCCGTGGCCACTTCCAAATGATCCAGGTTAACCATGAACATTGTGTGTAGTCTGAGCTAATTCCCTAAAAGTCCAAGTCGATCCCGTGTACAGAGTACAGAGTGGAGAGAGAGAGAGTAACAATGAAGGGGGTTACCTAAACAGAAGAGGTAACCCTACAAATTTGTTACAGTAGTCAGTTATGAATTATGTAACGTTAAATAACGCTATTCAAATATTTCCCTCTATGCCTCCCATATACCGATAGTAAATCTTCAAACATCCATACAGACATGCGGACTTTGCTCCCTACTAGATACATCCATGTTTTACGTTACTTTCGTATTGCAAATTTAGCTGATGATGTCATGTCAAAGCCACGTGGTCTAAAAACCTGAATCTCCGTACATACATTTCGATATGAAATTATTTATCCGTGATGTTTAGAATTTTGGTCGGTCAATATAGTTTCAATGACCAAGTGTGACCCCCACTGATGTCTAAAGTACTAATATCAGTACCTGACCGGCCATGGCCATGGCCTTGTTTTTGTTTTTGATTTTCTTCAATATTCAAATCTACGTAATGTCTGGTTTGTTAGGCCATAAATTCCAAGCATATTTACCATGATATCACAAATATAGACCAGTTACAGAAAGTAATAAGTGTCAGCAAAATACTGTAATATCGACACTGTTTCACGGATTTTAGGGACGCTGGTGCTTGGATTATTTTACGGTTGACATTACCTAGCCAGTAATATAAGGAGTAGTACATGGGTATTTTATCCCTGGACTCTCTGTCTGTTTATATCGAAATGGAATAAGCTGAAACAGTTCTTCTTTGAGCAGGAAATATGTTGTGATTATGGATATTATATATATACATGTATATAATTGCCAACACATCGGCAACGAGAGTAATGACATTGACTATACGTAATATGTAAAGATGTAGTGTAAAATTGGAATACGGTCGTCAGGAACTAGATTAGGGTAGGGGGAGGCTCAGGAGAAAAATTGTTGTCACGGGAAAAAAACGAATTGGGACGTGCGTGAAAATTCGGATTGTCTGAAAGGGGCCCGGAGTCACGTACAAATATTTTGCTCATGAGTTGAACCAAATTTAACTCCAGGAGCAGACGTTTAACAAGCGTATTTTTAAAAGGGTGACTGGCAGAGAATGTGTGTCTCTTGAAGGGTAGACAATATACTCGCGATAGACTATGGGTTTCAGGCCACTGTGTCAGACGTGGTCTTGGAGGAGTCAGTACAATTCCTCCAAGAGTGGTAAGAGGCCAAGCCTGAAATAGACGGGTTTGCAAGTAGAAGTTTACATGCCTTGTCTGTGGTTTACATTGTGCACGCAAAACATCCCACAAAACCGGCCATAACTAAAGCGGCATATCAGTAAATATGAAAAACGTGATCTTGGTAATTTGGATACCAGTTCTGAAAATATTCTCCGGGAAAATAGGTTAAAATGAACATCAAGATAGCTGCCTATTTCCCATTGTTTATAAATCGTCAAGAGGTTAAGCTATCCACTCAGATGAACCACTCTTTGTCACTTTATAATCTGGCATTATACATGGGATAATTTCCAAAATGTACATGTTTTATCGTTTCATTTTGGACTTTATAGAAGTTGATGACTAAAATTACCTTACCCTCGATGAAAGTTATGAATGCGACTAGGTTTTACCATAGACAGGGTGGAGGGTCTATGGTTTTACCTACTAAAATTAGTTGCGACAAGATTGTAAATGCACATGGGCGAGTTTTGCCAGATTGCTTTATTTCAAGTGATTTGAAAATTGTGAATGGCGGACTTGGCCGTGGTCCATCGAATTGTCGAGTACTACCGTGGTGGCACTAGTCGTTCCTCACTGGAACGGCAAGTGCCACCTTATGGCGATATTTATTGTCTTTGAACCTTTCTCAACAAATAAATCACACATAACTCCCCAAACGCTTCCATTCTAGAAATCCGGTGCCGACCCTAAACCTTTTTAATAAAGAAGAAAAATCAGTAAAATCGAGAAAATTGTGAGTGAAGTCTTGCCAGAAATGGTCATCAACTTAAAAAAGACAATAAAAAAACGCGGTTCTTCCAATCTGGAATGCAGAGCAGATGTCTTTGAAATAGAATTATTTAGTTTGGTTTAAAATTTAGTTGAAGTGGGCACAAAACTTGATTTGGTTCTGACTGTTCTGAATTTAGGGACACGAAATCGTCTCCCTGATGGCAGGAGTTCAAAGTGTTGGGACATAATGTGGCCTTTGTCATTTACCATTTTCCCAGCTTTGTTTTGTACACGAGATGTAAACATTTCATTCAAATTAGTCTACTTTTCACTCAATACTTTACTAAACACATTTACAATTTTGTTCAAGACACTCTTGTAGCTAGTCCCTAGACTACCAAACCAGCACAAAAAAGAAAATGTTAAACCGACTCAAAACTCCGATAGAATGTCTGTAATACCTTGGCATTTACAAAATTTTAGGCCCCTCAATTGTTGTAGACAGTAAACTCTAGATTGACATTTCTTGTTAATGAAATCTGTGTTGGCCTTAACATTTGATTTATTATCCAAGACTGTTCCTATATATATATATATATATATATATATATATATATATATATATATATATATATATATATATATATATATATTTAGTCACCTGTTCAACTTTAACATTGTCAATAAAAAGGTCGGGCACTACTTTAGGGTTCTTCCTAAAGTCGACCTTTCGTCCAAGTAGTTTTCTTTACACCAAGTAACAAACCTATCAACTTCATCGAAATAAGTACGGTCAGAATTTGACAGGTCAACTAATGCAGAGTTATCAGAATATTTGATAAGTGGATTTGTATCGGTACCTGATGAGCAGTCATTTGTGTAAAGTGTAAATAGTTTGTGTGAGAGTATCGTGCTCTGTGAGGCACCCCTAAATGTTGAATGGAAGGCTGAACTTAATTTTTGGTAGCGAACAAACTGGGAAAGGTTGACAAGAAAATCCATTATCCAGAGGATGAGTTTGGGGTTAACGTTTAAATAACTAAGTTTATGAGCCATCATGTTTGGTTGACTTCTGTTAACGACTGATGAAAAATCAATAACCAATAGTCTTACAAATGAACTTGGTTTTTCAAGATGTGTATACGCATCGTGAAGTAATGTGAGAGTTGCATTATCAGTACCTCTATTACTTTAATATGTAAATTGGTATGGGTCAAGGTGTGAATGTTTTTGTGGGTTTTGACAAAGTAAAATACGCTCGAAGCATTTCATCACAATGGAAGTCAGTGCTACAGGACGATGCCTTGGAAGTTTTTAGGGACCGGACAGATGGTAGATGTTTTCCAAATGGTTGATATCGTATGATCATTGTACGACCAATTGAACAATCTACTGGAAACACTAGCTAACTGCGATGCATAGACATTCAGTAACCTACCACATATGTTATCAGGACCCATAGCTTTCCTTATATTTAGTTTCTTAAAAATAGACAACTCGTTTATCACTGATTTCAAATTAACTCTTCTTTTCTTCTTATTTACTCTCAAGATCTAACCCGATGTTATCTATTTCCTTTCCAAAATCGTGAATATCAAAGCGACAGTACATTACAACTTCGCCTCGCCACCACCCTGTGTTGCTTGGCAAGGTGGTAAATAAAACAAGTTTGCCTTTGGGATTATATTAACTGGGATTGTCGACACTGAATAATCCGGTCAATCATGGCACTGCGCTCATTGTATGTCACGGCGTACAAGTATAAACGACGTTCATACTTCCATGACCATAGTTTCTGCGACCTGTCATTTGTTTGACCATAGACACTCCACCTTTGTGGAGGGTCCATGGTTTGATGGGATGCGTTAATTCTGGCAAACTTGTTTGGCAAATCGATCTGACGCAATATAGCTTGTGACCGTGGCATGCATAGCTTGGGTCAAAATCTATAACACCATTAAAGTATAAATAATGTTTAAACTTCCACGATAACACATACCTTTGAGAAATTATACTGACAGTATAATTACTCCAAGCACAGACTATTCTCGTGTCAAACTCCGACACGAACTTGTTTTTCCTTGAAGAGTATATCTCGTGAGACCTATGGAAATTATCAAAATCTATATTGTAGTTGAAAAGAGCAAGAATGAAAAGAGGGGAAATTTAAGGGACATCATTTCTATATACACGTGTATTGTGCAAAGAACCCGATATCTTTGACCGCGTTGCCGTCAACCGAGCAATGGTAATATATATATATATATATATATATATATATATATATATATATATATATATATATATATATATATATATATATATATATATATATATATATAAGAGGTAAGTCATAAACTGAAGGAAAAGTGCTCAATACTGAGAAGTAGAGCTGTATTTACACAAAGTACACAAGTTATGGTACGGAGGCCGTTACGATCTTCAGACGACTAAATAACGGAAATTCAAGTGATAGAATTCGATGCGCGTTGTTGAGTGACATGGTGGAATGATAGAATGTATTTGTTTTCGTGGACGATTTAGTGGACGATCTAGTGGAATTAATCTCTAAAAAAAAACATGAATCATGGTCTGAGTACTTCACAAATGTATTCAATGCTCAAGTCCAAAGTGATGAAAGTTTCTCGATTTCCATGATCTTATCAGATCCACCTTGATAGACATAAATTCAGGCATTAATGGTGAGATTAATATCCGACTGTAGTCTTTTGGACAAGGTAATTACTTTGATAGTCTAGTTCCTATACTGTATCATTACCATTTATACCTCCACTCAAAGTATAGTCAGAGTCGTTACTCTAGAAGTCTTGAAATGCATGAGATGCAATTTAAAATTCATTTACAGCCACCCACACAGTCATTAACATCATGTCTTTGTTAATAAATCACAAAACTCTAACCAATAACACAGTCCCTCATAAAGTTAGTGTTTATTGGGACAGTAATGTTCAAATGTGGTATATTTGTCAGCCCATGATGCTACTTATATACTGTTTACATCACCAAAACATTTAGGTTTCACTGATTGGGTGAACAACTTTTTGTGCTATTTGAGGGGCTTTTGGCTAGACGTGGTTTAGTTAGAAACCATATTGGCATCCAGACTATTACTTTGAAGGAGATCATTGAAGAACAATAAAAATAAAACTCAAGGTGTGGATATGGGATCAGTGTGGCATTCTACATAGACATTCTCCAACAATTCTTGTAGACATGTTATGTAACCATTTTTTCTTCACGAAAGGCATGTTCCCACAGGAATCAATGGGGTAGGGGTTTCTAACATTGTCTTTTGAAAGTAAATTACATGTATGTCAAAACTAAAATTATTGTATTTACTAAGAGATGAAATTCTTAAGAAAATTGAAAAGTGGTTATTGGTGGTCATAAACTCGACGTTGTTCGCTTTTTATGAATATCTAGGCGTGATTATGTCAAGCAGTGGTCTATGGTATTTAGCGCTTGCAGCTCAAGCGAGTAAAGCAATGATTGCGGTCATGAGTCAACTTGCAAAACTTGGGGACCTCCTAGTCAAAACTAAATTTAAAAGTTTTTGACTGTAAACTATTACCGATATTAAATTATACAGTGGAGATTTTGGGTTTTAATAGGTCTACTGAAACTGAACGTGTTCAAAGTAAATTTCAGTGTTATATTTTGAGTCGTATATAAACATATATGTAGTCTTTGAGTATGGGAGCTACAAAAATGCTTGACAAGTGTTCATTACGGGAAGTAGGCTGAAATGTTTTGAGATTGCTGAACGAGAGCTGCAAAACTTTAACCTCAGACCACTTCTCCTCAGCCCTGTTTCAAGTTCTTGGGTCATAGTGGTGTAAACTACATCTCAGACCACAATGTAGTGACCTGAGACTACATGTACATGTAGGCCCTACCTACTGGTATATTATGTAACTGCACTTGACGCCAGTGTGATTTCTAACTAAACTGTGTTATTGAAAGAACCGATGTGACGTCATCTGTTTTCTTTGTACCTGACACAATCCTAGCTGCTGTATTTTGGGCATGTTCATGAGGGACAATGTTTTTAGCTGGCAGCCCATACAGAAGGGCCATTCAGTAGTCAGGTATCGATGATATAAGTGCATGACCAAGGTTCTGACAAACTCCGTTTGTAAGATACTGGCGTATGCGACCATAGACAGTGGAGGGGCCCCCTCCACTGTCAATGATGCGACCTATTGTTCGGGGGTGAAAAAGAACTGATCTACATGTCAACGAGATGTGCTTCTTGAGGTTATAACGGTCATCAATTGTTACACAAATGGTACATGCTGAATCCACTAACTGCACAGAAGACGATCCCATGTTGATGTGGTTCATGAGACGAGGAAGCCTGTTGAACTGAGACGTGATAAGGAGGACCTCGGTTTTGCCATCATTAAACTAGCTTATTTTGGGTCGTTTAATATCATGTGCAACAGTTTCCATCTTAGTTACTGTAGTTGACGTATGTGATTGGGGAAATATATTGGTAAATCTGGTTGTCGTCTGCATGTTGTTGCATATTGAGATTTTGATGTCGGATTAGCTTTCCAAGTGGTGATGTGTATAGACAGCATACGCGTGTAAGAGTGGACCAAGCACAGGGTTTTGTGACACTCCACACTGCAAATGTTTGGTTTCTGATATGCCTTGTACAGAAATGGACTGTTGTATATCTTTGAGGTATAAAGACTCTAGTCGAATGCCTGTAATACCGAGCTCGGAATAAATTTGAAATTATGCTGGAGTCAGAATTTACGGGGGGGGGGGGGGGGGGCATGAACAAAATTGAGGTTCAAAGGGAGGGGGGCATGACAATTGTGATGGTCTGAAAGGGCCCCCGAATATTCTGCTCATGATTTGAACCAAAATTAAACCTCAGGAGCAGTTGTTTACCAAGTAAATTTACATTTGTATAAGTGTATTCCTCTCTCTCTCTCTCTCTCTCTCTCTCTCTCTCTCTCTCTCTCTCGTCGCCGTATGTCTCCTTCTCTCTTGCTCTATCTCTCTGTGTGGAGACTTTGTTGAACATTCAAACCACAGGAGCAATCGTTTACCTTGTACTTTGCAAAATTGTTCACTTCATTTACCTACCACACATTTAATTATTAGGCAGCCAATGGCCAAACGAATGTGTGTGTCTGCCAAAATATCTATGTATTAGTTAAAGCGTAGGTAATACAGTTGTAAAATAATTTAATGAGAGTACAATTTGGGTATTGAAGACAATTTTCAAGTACTTTATGGCTTCCAATAATGTGTATGGTTTGAAATATTATGCCGCTAAATGGCCTCCTACATGTCCTTATTTTTCAAACAATTGCCTACTGTGGGAGGGGGACACACCCTCCCCACTAGTTATCGAAGGGGGGTGCCGTTTCTGTCAAGACATAGGATTCAAAAAGAAAACTCTGCTGGTTAAGTTTTTCCAAGTACAGGTTACAGCCCAATGAGCCCACATCCATTTGTAAAGAAATCTCTATGTCTGATATGTATGGACACTGAAGTTGATTTCCACTGTTAGCTTACAGTGTGTCATATAGTGTACCATACTGTACTTCTCTGACGTGTATGGGGAGGGGGTAATGTATAATTGCATATTAAAATATGTGCAGCCGGGGGGGGGGGTTATGGACGTCGCCATCTTTCAAGCGCTAAATTACCTGTTAATCGAGATTTGTTTCAAAACATTAGCATGGTTGATAATATATGTGAAAGGGGTAAACTAAGAATGGTTTCTGGGATCGCCTAAGTCAACACGACATATATTGTGGATGGTCTGAGATATTCGATTACGATTCACATCGTCCGATTTCCAATCGTCCCAATATCCATATTAACATTCTTTATCGTTTCAAAATCACAAAAATGCATATGTCGTGGTGGGGTGAGTACCGACTCTAGTTTGGTCTCCGCTCTCTCTCTCTCTCTCTCTCTCTCTCTCTCTCTCTCTCTCTCTCTCTCTCTCTCTCTCTCTCTCTCTCTCTCTCTCTCTCTCTCTCTCTCTCTCTCTCTCCGTCTCCCCCTCTCTCTCGTCTCCGTATCGAAACTTATTCAGTCATAAAATCATCAGGTTTCTGACAATTTCCAATACCTGTTACAAGAAAGACTGCAGTACAAGAATATTTGGTTAGCTACATGTATTACATCTGATGCCTTATACGTGACACGCACGATAATTGTCCAGTTTGCATCAGAGGGTGTGCCTCGCCTTCTGTACATGTGCCGTACGTCTGGCTTGTCTGTCAGTGTCACATTTTGCTTCCCCTCTTCAGTTTTCTCAGATGTTTTAAGAATTTAAACATAGTCAGTGTCTGATCGACAAAAATTCTTTCCACTGAAGTTTAGAAAACATTTAGTGCAACTCTACGTAAACGTCATGTTGATGCATCATACATCATCATGAGACGTCACATTGACCTCACACTTCGCTTCGCGCTTCCTTCAACGTCCGGTCGTTATGAAACTAGTTCGAAGGCTTTCGCTAGCGATAGCGTGGCCAGTCTTGTTTTACTGCGTAATCGTCTAATGTTTTCCAAATAATTATGAATTAATTTATCTTTTTGTTTACACTTTGGGTATTTTACTTGCTATTAGAACTCCCGGGCAACTCATATTTAATTTTCCAACCTTAGAATTTGTTCAATGATCGTCAGGTTTGAGTACTTTCCTAAGCCGGTCCCACAACTGTTATACTTATAAGTTATAGCTGGGCGTTGTGACCGGTAACCGGCTATTATCTACATCACTGCCTACTAGGTACGTCAAAAACACACCGTTCGCACATGTGAGCCTGATTTTAGGCAAAATATCGGGCTATTAGAGTGCATACAGGCCCTTTTGTTCGCTTGTATTGTTTGCATTTGGTATTTGGCATTTCGCACGTTGTTTATTTGCACCATTCACAGTGTCTTATCATGCTCTGTGTAACTTGTAAGCCTAATCGACAACTGGGCCAACGGTTTTTACTAGACAAATTTGAAACAAATTTTGCGTCAGTTTGATGGTAAACCTGCTATATTGACTACCAAACTTAGTTAACCCCAGTTATTTTCACTCATGTTGCATCACCATATATTTAGAAAGAGTATATATGAAATATGAGAGCCATGTGAAACTTCTTCAGTGCAAAATGGGATGAAGATATGAGGGCAAAGTCAGTGCTCCTTATAGTCTCGCTGCCAGACTCGAGACTATCGTCCCTAATCTGTTTACCGAGCGGCGCAGCCGCGAGAATAGAGGGGGACTGGTCCCGCTCTTCTCGCGGCTGCGCCGCTCGGTAAACAGATTAGGGACGATAGTCTCGAGTCTGGCAGCGAGACTATGCTCCTTACAGCAGTTTGTTTTTCCCGCATATGCATACATTACCCATAATCCTTTTAAGTATTCTGCAGATATCTGTGCAATGTGCACTCATGACTCATGAAAATCTGGAATGCACTGATCGAAGCCAATTGTACAGTTATACTATAAAAACAGGAGTTATGAGTATAATTGAAATAAAACAAGAGAATAAGAGATGAGGGCCCTCAGAATCGTCACGTAGAGTGATATAACAGTTACATGGATGCCGGGCATGTACCCATAGGTACGGGCCCGGGGGGGGGGGGTTCTGCATGCCGAACGTCATTAAGTATTTCCTTTACTTTGGTGCTCATGATCGTAATTTGGATGATGCCCAAGATATTTGAGGCGTGAATACCTGTTGTTCTTCTAAAGGCTTGTTTATTACTGTGAAGATCACACCCTAACACTTAATTGTTCTATAAACGACACATGGACAAGAATACTATTCCCATAGAGGTTAGTCTAGTTAATTCCTGATGGACCGTATTTCGTTCAGCGTTACGTTGTACATAACACGGTCAGTCAGAAACTATAGACGACATGGACGACATGGATGCCATATAATATTCCCAATAGTCACTCAATTTTACTTAGCTAGAAATAATGTCCACAGACTCAAATCTGTCAGCACGTCTCTACTGTGAGTTTGTTGACGCTATTGGCCGGTCAGGTTTGTTAAGAAGCTCCATACACTAGCAATATTTGTGGCCCAATTTTAAACTATTATTGGAAACGATTGTCATGTCATCTAAATCTGTATTACTATGCATCAAACGCGTAGAAATGTGAAACACGTTTAGTGGTGGCGGTATGTAGTGCATAATGAAAAGGCGTACTACGAACATTTATTTCAAAATGAGCCCTGTGATATTACAATCTACGTACGTCCTAACCATGTAGTTCATATCATAAGCCTGCTTATATACATACATATGTATCGAATACACTAGCTACACGTATAGCGTTTATGTACGTATTGATTGCAAGCACGGTAGATTTGAATATTCATTTGTTTACTGCCCGGTTATGGGGGTGAACTCATGAATATATTCTGAACTAAATGCAAATGTATTCAAATCACTTCCGACTCGCAATCTGAACTATTTTTCAGATCGAGTATAATCCGATTAGACAGGCGCTAATGGGAAAGTACAGAAACGTCCACCTCATCAGCATAAAAGTACAGAATTGAACTCAATCTGAACTATAGTACGGAAAGTGTCGTAAACTGTACTATTTTTTCTACTAGTGTTAAGTCACTCTTTTCAACTTTATTAAAGTCATTTAAGTTACTTTGCTTAGGACAAGTACTCGATGCTGAAATAAATCAAGAAGATACCGAAATAAACCAAGAAGATAACGTCTGTTTGAGTCTGTTCTATATCACTCATTTTTTACACTGTTATATATAATGCAAAATATTTTTTACTTTAATTTTTGAAACTCTATTCAATTAAGTCAAGTTCCAAGTTCTTTTCAAGATCTTGAACAAGAACATGATCACAAACTTGATCAAGAACTTGTTCATGTTGTCTGAAGTCACTCTTTTTAACTTCATTAAAGTCATTTAAGTCACTTTGCTTAGGACAAGTATGTGTTGAAAAGTTAATGTTATTTAAAATAGTGAGACCACCACTTGTCAATGCTAAAAGAGGGCCATAACTGTATGCTAACTTTCCAGTAAGTTGTTTGAATTGATTCGTAACAAGAAAATTGTTCTTCAGGTCATCACTTCATTTATTCACATCATGCTCTGGAAGCACAAGTCCTACTAATTTACTAATCCCAAATAAAACTACATTTACAATATTGTCACTTACGAGAGAACTGTAAGTGCTTTCATATATCTTATAATACTTTTCAATTTTTTTATCGGTCGATTTTTCAATATATTCCAGAGTGAATTTTTTTCCTAAGAAAGCTTTTGATTGCCCAGCAGCAATGATACATAGTAATCTTTCTCTGTACTTAGCTATTGGAGACACCTGTTCCGGTGTTGTTGATACTGATTCAACTGGCTGTAAAATATCTATAAACGTCTGTTCCATTTTGATATATAATATAAAAATACATTTTATTTTATTTTTTATTTTATAAAAAAAGTAGATGATAACTAATGAAATAAATAGTCATAAAATATCATTGATTAACATTATACCAGATCTATACTATAAGGTTGTCTTAATCGAAACACTAATTTGCTGTAAGGAGTATATTTTAATTGTTTTATAAATTCATTAATTTCTTTTTTATTTAATTCCATTCCACATTTTTCAATTATCTCTTTAACATCATTTTTACTCGGTATGTAATAAAGAACAAGCATGCAAATATTTTCTCGAAATGTCTTGGCGATACTCGTAAATTGTTGCGTAAGTACCCATGCGCTAATATTATCATGATGAGCTGAAAATGCCAATTTTGTTAAAATATTGACACAAGATTTGACATCTTTTGTGAAAGCGCAGTCATCTAGTATGATTAGACTTTTTGTATTTTTATAACACTCATACGCAAGTTCAATACTTTCATTTATTTTTTCTATGTTGAGAATCATTATAATAATGTCCGGGTCTTTGTAAATAATTTTTTTATCGTAAGCTTTATTGGTTATGAACGTCGGACAGATTATGATTATGTAATCGAAGACATTCCTGTAATGTGTCTGTAACAGTTGCATAACGAACTCTGTTTTACCCGAATATGTCAGAGCACTGATAAGCATATTGAAAGGGTGTTCAAGCAGATCATTTTATATTAATATAAAATAGATTTTAATTTAAATTCTTTAATATTAAGATTGGCATCACTTATGATGAAAATATTTGCAGTTATTCTTTCTTGCGGATTTGTAGCCTCTCGTTTAATTTCCAGCTGAACTCCATCTTTTGTATTCATGACTTTCAGACCACTACCATGATACCTGTTATCCTTAAAACTTCTTAAATCAATAAACAAACAGTATTTATTAGGCAGAAAGGTGGCCTTGGTTACTTTCTCTAGTTTATCAATTGCTTTACCAGCGTAGCAGCAGAACTCAGATGCCATGAAATAACGTCTGGTTTCTTCCCAAAATTTTCTGGGAGATAATCCATGTGCATACACTTTATTTGCAATACCTTCTATCGTTACTGCAACAGAATTAATACTAGGATTAAAAAATAATTCGGTGTCTAACGCATTTTGTAGCTGTGGTTTGGTGAACAATACGAAAATCCCTTTCAAGCTTCTATGTGGTATATTAATGTTCTCGTTAATAATGGTATCCATACCAGAGAAGTTAATTGTTCTGAAATATTGGATATGTTCGTAGAGAAAACTTTTACCACTGTTGTAGTAACCCTTAATTTCCATAGCTAACTTTGGGTCTCTTATCGTCTCATATTCAAGTTGAATGTTTGCTAAAGTATAATCCCAACCATCTGTGTCTTCACTCACCAGGATTTGTTTAACAGGAGCAAGAGTAATCTCCCATTCGATATGACTACCTAAGCTCGAAGGATATATGGCTCCATGACCATTTGTTATAGGATGTAATTTCGCAAGATCGATCGCATATTTTTTACCGTATGCCTTATGAAGTGCAGCCTCTCCTAAGAAATCCCCGCCACCGACTCCATCAATATTATCGCTTCTCAATTTTCTAAGATTTTCTGACTGAATTCCATACAGTGTTTTGTTTGTTCTATCTGAACACAGATCTTTATACGTTTGCACTAAGTTGTAGCATGTTAAATCCATTAAGATTTCCCCCTCAAATTTTAAAACTATTTGACTGATGACATTGGCAGACAAGTTTTTATTATGACCTTCTAGTTTAAGATCAAAGACAAGATTACATTTATCCGTTAGAACAACAGTGTTTTTGGACACCTGATATATGAAACCTCACCCGGTTTTGCATGATTTGGATTATACGTTACAACATGATGAGTTCGCTCTCCTTTACTACCAAGTGCATTTAGTTTTGAGTAATCACCTTGAAGTTCTTTATTGTAAGGCATTTTCTTATACTATACTATAATAATATACAAAATAATTTTTTTTAATTTTTTTTATATTTTCGTTTTAAACCGTTCATAAAGGTACACTGCCATTGCAGTTGCCAACAACCATACATGCTCACCTATAAATCCTACCACTTGTCCCGCTGTTTTTAAAACAAAAGATACAATAGAACCTATAATACCCGGCAGTTCTATCGCTGCTTTATTACCGAGCCATTTCAGTGCATCCGTAACACGTTTAATAACTGCTTTTACTGGACCACCACCACCACCACTACCGCCGCTACCGCTACCACTACCACTACTAGATTTGGTGGGTACTCCTACTGCAACAGCTATAGTAGTTATGACCAAACCGAGAGCCGTTGCCAATGAAACGATAGTACTCCATTGCGTTTGAAAAGAATTGTTTGCTTATCTTTAATAGTGAGTTCTGGGTCTTTGAGTACTTCTTTCAAAACAGATGTCTCGGCTAACTTATTGTGTAAAGTATAAGAATCTTTATAAGGCATTTTCTTATACTATATAAAATACAAAATATATATATATTTTTTTCATTTAGAGGTCTGTTTAAAAATCCGTTCATAAAGGTACATCACTATTGCAGTTGCCAACAACCAGACATGCTCACCTATAAATCCTATCACTTGTCCCGCTGTTTTTAAAACAAAAGATACAATAGAACCTTTAATACCCGGCAGTGCCATCTCTGCTTTATTACCGAGCCATTTCAGTGCATCCGCAACACGTTTAATAACTGCTTTGACTGGGCCACCGCCACCCCCACTGCTTCTGATACCACTACCAGATTGGGTGGGTACAGCCTTCGGCACTCCTAATGCAATGGCTATGGTAGTTATGACCAAACCGAGTGCTGTTGCCAATGAAACTATATTAACTCCATTGCATTTGAAAAGAATTATTAGCTTATCTTTAATACTAAGTTTTGGGTGTTTGAGTACTTCTTTCAAAGCAGATGTCTCAACTAACTTATTGCGTAAAGTATTAGATTCTTTATTATATTTTAGGATATTAATCTGAATTCTACCTAATTCCATTTTTTCATCTTCCGATAATTCTTCGATTTTTTTGTTTGTTTTCCAATTCTCTTTTTCTATCATACAAATCTTCTAAACTCTTGACTGCTGTATCAAGTTCTTTATGCATGACTGTATATTCAGGATTGAGTTCATTCCATTCTTCAATTTTGTTTTCAACCTTACCGACTTCATCTTTATTACCTGCAGTGTCTCTTCTGAGGTAGGCCTGATAGTCTCTTAAATGACCAATCATTGGTGGTGTGAGATCTATAGCTTCAACTTCATCCACATTTAAAGGCTCTTGTTTATCGAAATTTTTCGATTTATATGAAGTGTCTAAGAAAAGCCTATTAGCAGCTGCAGTACCAATTTTACCTTTTATTGTACTTTTAGCTAAAAGTTTACCATTTCTTGTAATTCGTTGCTTTTTTATTTTATCATACAACCCTCCATCCTTTGCATATTCACTTCGATTAACTTCCATGTCACTTTTTTTTATAACTGCGTCAATAGTTTCCAACAATACTTTAGTTTTTATTCAGTAAGTTTATCTACTGCAGGAGCTGCCGGGTCTGTGAATGATGTTTCTTGCTCCGTTAGTTCCAGCAAATCCAGCGAATCTTGTTTATACTCTGTCATTTCAAAGTCTTCACCAGGATCTTCATAATCTACGTCTTCCTTAAAAGGATCAATATCAACAGGGTCAAAGTCAGCTATCTTACAGCAAAGTTAAATAAATCTTATATAAATATGTAACTTAGAAATATTGCCCCAACTATTATTCCAATCGTTGAATATTCATGAACTATGTTGTGCTCTGGTGTACAAGTTGCTACCTCTGCTACCGCTTCAACTTCTGCTACCGTTTCGACTGGGCTGTCAACTGAACTGTCGAGTCGTTGAACTGGATCGGGGTGACCTTCCATTTCCTTTAATGCTGATTTTTTCACATCATTATTTATGTTGTTGTTCTAACCGAACTTCATATGTTCTGTTGCCTGTTGTAAGAAATTGTTATAACCCGCCACATTCGTATTCAAATTTATAATCATTTTACTCGGAATTAACCATAAAGAAGGAGAAATGGCTAGATCTAACATTACCCTCGTTGTATTGATTACTTTTTGGTAACGGGGTATACTATTATCCTCATTGATGCCTCTCGTCTCATCCTCAAGTAATGAAATCATTTTTTGTCTCGTTTCTTGGCCGGCACCGCCAGAGTCTGCTATACTTACTCGTTTGTTTGCTTGACTTCCTAACATACAATATACATAAGCTTCAATCGTCCTAAACCCGCTTGTGTGAAACCTGTACTGTTTTCTAAAACAAAGTAGTTGTATGGTTTATAGTCGGCATTTTGAAAATTATGCCAATGATAACTCCTGCGGGCCTCATCTGGAGCATCAGGTAATTCAACCATTATATCTTGAAATTTATATTGGATATCTTTTATATGTGCTTTACCTCCCCACCACTCATATCCGACACCTATACCATTGTTTCCCGCTTTGTCATACGTGAATCTGAAATCTGTATTATAATCTAGTCCGAATTCATCAAATATTCTATGATAGGTCGGTACATCGATTAAATTATCGGCTTTACTAAATGTATCAATATCATCGGGTAGTGGGCAAGAAAGCTCATTCAATATACGACGTATCGTAAAATACACGTGGAATCTAAGAAATGATACAATCTGTTTAGGAATATTTTCATTATACAGTTGATCGTGAATACTAACACCGCATCCGGTCGTAGCTAACCAAACAGCAAAATTTAACCGTTGGTCCCAGTAATGTATATTTGGTCCTTTCAACCACTTGTTGGCACTGCCTGCATTTCTATAAATTAATATGTAGTTTTTGAATATATCCCTCACCTTTATATTGAATCCAGTTTCACCTACATAAACATCCATGTTGACGAGTGTATCTCGTAAATCCATGGATAATTGTTTATTAAATGGTTGATGTAGTGCATAATTAGCATTTTGCTTTGCTAACGTAAATGGTTTTGGAAAATGAGGCTGCAGTTCCGGCACAGTTGAAAGAGTTGAAGGTTGTTTCTTTGACTTTATCTTCGTAAAATTCGTCGACTTCGAATTCGTTGACTCTGGTAATCCTGATCTCCACATTTTTTTCAGGGTCTATATAAAACATACTAATAAATTTCCACCTCTATCTTGAAATATACATCTGTTCCTAGTATCTTGTATTAATTTAAGAACCCAGTATTCATTCAAAAATCTAGCCTCTTGATTGTTCTGTGGCTCTGGAAATAGAGCTAAGAATTCAATACGTTTAAAAAAATTCTTTTTTTCGACTTCTTGACAAAAGGATAAAATAAGTTGGTAAAGAGATGTATCTTTCAATTTTGCCCCTGTATTTACAATTAATACAAGCATATTTTTTCCTTCTGAGGTTGTCCCATTCCAGCTCTCTATTAAAACCAAGGACGTCTTTGAACTTATCTAAAAATTTGGTTATATTATGTTCTTTATTAAACATGTTTATCCTATACCAATTATATTATATTATATTATTTTTTTAATATTTTCAATCGGTTCCAAAGAATTGAATTTATCGTCATATCATAACCATTTTACCAATGCATGTTCATGACCTTTGATTTTTTTCTTACGTAATATTTTTTCAACCTTATATTCCTTCGATTCTTTAGTTATATCAAGTGATAATTCTTGCTCATAAAACGTGCCTTCAATGTCTTCACCCGATAAGTCCTCCAGAGTGTAAACAATAACGGAACCAAAGATAATTTGTTTGATTTTGAAAAGTTCACGAGTGTAGTTTGGTAGATATCCACTGCACCAAATGCAGCATATTCGCATCTGAAAACCCGTGAATGGCTAGAAAATATGTTCTGGTATATTCAGGTATTCAGACATATGGAGACATATTCCAAGAATTTGGAGTCGTCGTTTGCTCATCAGAATAGCATGAAAAACGATGAGAAGATGAACCACTTTGTAACATAATATTCTCATCATATTCTCACATGACATACCTATGCATATGCCCATATTTTGGTGTGAATTCTCTACTGCATATGTAGAGAATATCTTGATATTCTGATTATAAATTAGAGAATATTCCGAGAATGTGTGCATATTGTTGATGTAAACTGAGAAGAATACATGGTATGAATATTCAGGAATATGCTTTTCATATCCATTGCATACATTTACATACTGGACAACCAATCAAACGGGTGTTAATAATTAAATACAATATATTTATTGCTGTATGCATGTTTTGTAGGTGTTTTTATCATGCATTGGAAAAAATAAAATACAAAATTCAAACAAGAACATGACTAACCAATAACATAACTATATATCGTTTAACTTCAAGCTGCTACATAAGCTACGTCCCAGAAAATGGTACAAGTAACTTCATGAGTATGCTACCATATTGACCTCAACTGTATTAGGTATATTATGGTTTATCAACACCATGAATATATCAGTGCACTTGACAGCTGTAACAGAAAATGATCATCTACTATACTGATCATATTGAGGAATGGTTGACCATACGAGCGACATCTACGACAAGCTTAAGTTCATTATTTACTTATTTCATAAAAGTAATACCAACTTTTATCGCACGTGGTCAAATGCCCTCTTTTGACAAATGGGTAACATTACAGTCACCCTTAAAAACAAAAGCACATATGTTGTTAGAGGGAGCGAAAATTGAATGTTTATGACTGGAAATCCCTAAATCCCTATTTTTGGATTAGACATCGGTAGATGTTTTAAACTTGGACAATGTATGTATGTATGTATGTATGTATGTATGTATGTATGTATGTATGTATGTATGTAATGTGTATGTATGTATGTATGGATGGATGTATGGATGTATGTATATATGTATGGATTTATTTATTTATTTTTATGTGTGTGGTTTTTTATAGTTACCTTGACAACTTTGTGCAAATATTACATTTCATTTCTTTTGAGGTTTAAACCATTGATTTAAATTATGCTACCGTCTACATTTACTGTAATCAACTTTCCAAAAAATAAACTCCACAAAATTCTTGGGACATGAGCATTCAACTTTACTACAAGCGTAAATTTAGTGGTACATACTGTAATGATATTCAATTTTTTAAAGCCGACAGCATTGAACAACTGACATTTGTGATAATTCCGACATTTATAATAAACTGACGACATTTGTACTAAAATCTTTGAACAACAATTGTAATAAAATGTGCCAATATTTGTCCTAAATTTCAGTAAAAAATGTATAATAAACCTGCCAAAATTTGTAATAAAATACAGTATAGAATACTTATAGATTTAGGCAATTAGTTAGCAAGCAGATAACGGAATAATCTATCCATGTTAGATATTTTAGTTACTATTGACAGACTGATTGCTCTAGAAAACATATAAACGGCGATTTGACAACCAATAGGTAACTTATGGCACATTTGGGGGTAAAAATTTAAACTTTTGTAATGACCGATGAGCACACCTAAAGTTCTCTTTTATGTCAAAACCAAGCCACTTTACTGTATCTCTAAGAGTAATGCCACTAACTCACGATCACACTTAGGAGTACAAATAAATAATAATAATTAGATAAATATTATATAGAAATAATAATATTTGTAATAATCATGTTTATTTGAATGTTAACCACCCTACCTGGGGTAGTTTGTTATGCTAAGTTCAAAAAAAAGGGGGGGGGTCATTTTATTATGAGTTAGTGCTACCTGGTGTAACATAAATTGTATAAAATTGGATAGCTGTTTCCATGGAAACATACGGTAGACATGAAAATTATGTTTTCATTACATAAACATACATCTCACAAATAATATTATAAATCTGATAAATATCTTATTTGCACATTGACCCCATTGCCAAGGGTTTGTCATGCTGAGTTCACAAAAGTGGTCATTTAATGAACAAGAGTTGCCATGGTAACCAAATTGTGTGAATCTTTGAAAAATTAGACATAAACCACTTTTAAAAAATTCAAATTTAGGAAAAAACATCATTGCTATTGGCATGTACTAGTTGATGATATCTGGTCTAACAAAGTTTGATTATTTTTTAATTATCTGTATCAAACAAATCTAAAACTCTAAAATCGCCAAAATAATTTGTAATACCTAAAATACCATCAGTCCTTGAGAATTCCATCTACGCAGCTAGGTTCAGTCTTTTATCACAAAATCTTCAAAGTAAGTGTACACATACATGTACATTTGAGTACAAGTTGACATGATCGTTGACTCCATACTGTATATTATTGTTTGTACTTGGATTTTATCCACAAAATATCATCTGCTTTAAATTCTCCAACTCAACTGACAACACAATGTGCGTATATGCATACGTATGTATTTCTGTTCACCTTTTGGGAGATTTCTAGCGTTACAATGTACTGAAATGGTCAATTTATGTATGGGAATCAGATCATCTATGGATTTCGCCAATACTTTGATTCAATACCCGATCAAAAACCAAGAAATTTAATGTCCATTTTGTCGATGCATAGTGTTTGTAAATTGTTATGTTTTGAAATCTCTAAAAGACGTCCTTGTCCAAAATTGTTTTGAAGATGCTGAAAAGATTCTGAAAATATGTTGGTATTATATAAATTATTCATGTTCAGATAGGTGATGCGCATTGATAGAAAACAATTGTATACTCACGTCTGGAATAACATCTAATTAATGAAAAACACATCTATTCTCGTTGGCTGCACCTGTATAATACTGATCTGTGATACGTACATTCCAGTTGTTGGTCAAAGCTGCTGTGCTAGTGCCATAATCAGTGATCTAACTCATGTTATATGTCATCCTACACATGGCCTAATGACATAAAAACAGATTGTAGTTACAACCGAACATCCTAATTTGACTCACAATAGCGCCATCTAGTGGCCACAGTAAGATGTAATTTATGCGTACTGGATTGCCTCGTGAGATTAAATGAACTGAAATCATACTAAATTATACTTCATCGTTGGATTTATAGTCATGATGGGCGAATGGTTAGAGTGCCGTTTGTTTCCTTGAGCAACATTTGAACCACGACTGTGCCTCAGTCAACTCAGGTGTATAATTGGGGACCAGGTAGGATAGAGGTTGCAATGCGAATGCTTTAATACCATGCGTTTATAAAGACTGCATCGATTGTATGCCCCCAGTGAGGATCGAAGTGTAAAGGGCCATTGTGCCACTATAGATCCGTGCCATGGGTAATAATTGTAAAGAGCTTTTTTTATTCATTTATTTTATTATTTTATTAAAATATTGTATTTAATGTCAACATTATTTTATACTCCAGATTTGAAGATTGTTTTAATACAAGTATTTTGGAGATCAGATCAGATGGGCGTATAATACTAATTAGCTAGATGCCAACATGAACTGCCCCTTACAGCTAAGTTGTGACTGTATGGTGTGGTATGCAGCCACATTTCTTTTCCTGAAACCTTTCATTTTGCACTCGCTGATAGTGTAGTCTAACAAATGTTATCATTCTACCGCCAACACAACTTGCTACATATGACTACAGTTAGAACTTGCAAGTTCACCATCTTTAATCTTGAATGTTGCATTGTGGGCAATGTATTATTCCTTTCGTAAATAATTCAAATAATGGCAGATGTAATATGATATAATATAATATAATATAATATAATATAATATAATATAATATAATATAATATAATATAGTATAATGTAACATAATGTAACATAATATAGTATAATATAAAATAATCAATTTAATCAAACTGCTACATTGTTTGCAAGTATATGCGTCACAACTGCGGTTGTCTAGGTTACACTGATCATCAGCTTTATGATCACTAGCCTTCTTATCAAACCTGGAAATATAGATCAAGAGATTACCACAATGACAAATAATCCCACAATCCTTAGCATCTGAGCATGCGCCGTTTGGACTTCAAATTGATGTTCATTTGTTTTTATCAGATGTGAACATTGTATGTTGCTGTGATCTTTATTTTGGTATATTACCCATCAAAATTTCGGTGTCTCGAACTCCCGAACTTTATGTACTATAATTATATTTGCAATACTTGAATGAATACATCTAATGTGTTTCATTAAAATTACCATTTCATACTCGTTACACATCGATCTCAAAATACAGTTTACAACAATAAGTAACATTCATTTTAAGATGAAATATTTAACATTTAAAACGTATACTTGTAGCCCTTCAGCACCTGTGTACGTTTTTTCTGTAACGGAATATACTGATAGCTAAATGCTCTGTGGCTGCCTGTTTGACTGACTACTAACATTTATACATATACTATTAATTACTTTAAGATCCACCAATCAATAACAACTAATTACTTTAAGATCCACCAATCAATCAATAAAAACCAATTAAGTTTCTGATCAAATGAAATATATCCGGATAATTGAATTATACATAATATTCATACATCTAATCCCATCATATATATATATATATATATATATATATATATATATATATATATATATATATATATATATATATAGGTGATGGGATTTGGTATATATATATATATATATATATATATATATATATATATATATATATATATATATATATATATATTAAGCAGTTTCATTTAAAAATATACAATAAATAGTAATATATATATACATATACATCAATTATAACTACAAATCAAACACAAACAACCAATACAAAATGCAGTTAGAAATATACATGGAAAGTATTTTGGAAAAGGCATAAGTACTGTACGTACAATAACTAATCGACTTTAAACAAATAAAAAGAGAGCAATCAATAAACAAATATCTCAAATTGAATATTGCTACTTCTAAATCTGCTCTACACAACAACACAACACTGTGGTGGTGGGGGGGTTAAAGGTCAACTTCCTTTGTAGTTGACAATAAACAATTATGCTGTACATAGTAATGAAAAGAGAAAAACAATAGTAATAAAGTTATGTAATACACCTTGTGACAGCAGACTCTGTCCAGGAACAGCATATCACATACTTGTATCATATTCATAATCACAGCCTCGTACATGGATTTAGAATCCAATAACGCCTGTGACTGTTATTGTACACATAATATAACTATTTAAACATGCACTACCTGCACCGGGAACATTTTTTACATCAAGCACTTTTTACATCAAGTAACAATCTAGATTTAAAATGAATGCCTCCCCCGTAAGGGCAAAGTCTTTAGATTTTCCTTCCTACACTACACACAATAATTGTTGTAATCATATGTGATTAGTTATCTTTGGAGTATGTACCGCATTGTATTGAATTTGAAGAGTGCATTTGTAAGATATAGCCTAATTACTGACAATCAATAATTGTGCAAACAAGTCATTAAAACTAAAAGCTACATCACCATGCTTTTCAGAACATGTGCGATTAGTTATGTTTTAATTATGTACCAAATTAGCATATGTAGTATACATTTGAAGATTTATCCTAATTACTGACAATCGTTAATTACGCAAATTAGTCATCAAAATTAAAAGGCACATACAAAGATTTTTAGAAGATATGCACTTTGTTATGGTTGATGGATGTTGCAAATTATATCAAATTTGAAACGTGTATTCTTAAGATATAGCGTAATCACTGAAAATTATTAATTACGCGAAAGAGTCATTAAAACTAAAAACTACATTATGAAAGTTTATATGGTGTATGAGCTTTGTCACCACAATGTATGAATAAAATTATTTTTAAGTTGACGGGTGCTTTTTAAAAAAATAGCCTGATCACTTAAAAGCATTTATTATGCAAATGACTAATTACAACTAGATCAGTAAGCTTTGCGAGAAATGTGCACCCTGGTACCGTGAATGTACAAACCAAATTATATGGAACTTGAAGCTTGCACTCTTCATTTATAGCCTAATTACTAAAAGCTTGTCAAGCTTTTCAGCAAATGTGCCTTTTCTTATGTTTGAAGTACGTGCCAAATTAGGATGCATTCTTCAGTTATAGTGTAATTACTAAAAATAATTAATTATCCAAATGAGTCATAAAAACTACAAGCTACATTATCAAAAATTATACGACACATGCGTATTGTGATCATCAATGTATTTACCAAATTATATTAAATTTGCAATATGCATTTTAAAAAAATGTGTTGGGAATTGCTCCCAGCGATTTTCTTTTATGCAGACATGTACAAACAACCACACACATTACTATAGAGTTCCAATCAGGTTTGAGACTACATGACAGGGCTATGTTGCAGTCAGTCCACAGGCTATCCCAGGGTCACCCAGGCCCGGTAAACATAGTACCTGCGGGCTCCATGTGGGTACTCGTCTCTGTCTTTTTGACTCATTACTTCAGGAGTCCCCCAAATTCGCACTCGTCTTGTAAATGAGACATGGCTAGGTGATTCAGCCTACCCATCTAGTCTGTAGGACCCTCACCTTGGGTTTGCGTCGGTCACAGAAAAATCACCTGTTTCCAGTGGGATTCAAACATATGACCTCTTGACTGCTTATCCTGTGTGATAACCACTACGCTGGGGAGCCAGTGAAATATGTATTCTTAAATATCGTCTGATTATGTAAGAAACTAATTAATATTCATGGCATATTTACTAAAACCTACTCAGTTCTAGCCATTACCCTTAGAATATATGCACTAAATTTCGTTTGAATTGAGACAGCAGTTTTTGAGAAAACGGTGACACAGGCCGACAGACAGACTAACACACACACACACACACACACTTTTGATCCCTAATATAAAACGTTCCTTACGGAAGGTTAAAATTATATATTCACTAAACTTGGTCATTTACTAATAGAAAGACATTGTATTTGTTAATTATTGGTCATTATTATCCATAGGTGTTGTAGTGACTAGTTTAAATCTTGAGCAAAAACGTGTATCTGTTGCTTTGTTAAAACTGCACTAGTTTTAACTGGACCTAATTTTACGATCAGACAACCACAATGTACTCACTGAAAATGTGTAAAATGACAATAATTAGACATTGTAAATCTTAATCAGTGGTCGATATTATCGATCAGTAGCACAGAAACAGGCTGAAATCACGAGGGCTCTAATTCTAGGTCTTACCCCCCATAAATCAAACTTTTTTTATTTATCGTTTATGCAGCTATTGCATTTACTACTGACACCATCTGTACTATTAAATGGTCGAAATAGAATCATTCTATATTGTTGTTGTTAAATAGGTCGATCAGTTAGTCAAGTATACCGACATATAGCTTAGAGTTATGTACATGACCTTCACAAATTCTAACAGAATTTGTCAGGAAATGCGAATTATGGAGCACAGTTACATTTTATCTAAAAGTTCCACTATTGATTAAAACTCAACAAGTGTTAGTTTCTTAAGTAAATGAAATTAAACAGTTTCAAGTACGGCGACTTTACAAGAAACTCATTATATAATAACTTTATAAACAAGTGTAATATGAAATTACGAATGCAAAAAGATTAACAATATAAAAGAAAATGGTCAAAGAAACGCTCTCATGTTTCCAGTAAGATTACGTGAAACCATATATCTAAATGTATACATGAACATCCCTATAGGTCACCCTTTTATCACCTTCATGTCTGTTTGAAGTCTAAATTACATTATGTTCTCTTTTTATGTTTTAGATCCTTCAGGTACATTTTGATGTTCAATTGTTGGCGGTTCGTTTTCTTTCTCTACCCGTTGGATGTCTTTGATAGATTTGGCAACAGGTTCGATTATTTCACAACTGGATGTGACGTTTTGTTTTACGCCTTTTGGGGCTTTGGTTGTATCCACCTTTGAACGATCACAACCTTTAGAACGTCCTGCTTTACCAGGTGGCTTATCCTTAGGTCTCCCACGAAGTTTATCTATTGTTAGAAGTGCACCGCAACAGACATCCTGTCACAAATAAGTATGTTAAAGTAATATTAAAATGATTGGTAAAATGTGTATATTAGTAATCCAGTGCATAAAGTCGTTGTTGTAACCATCATCATTATTGGAAATGCTCAAACCTTTACACTATAGCATAATTTGATAGTTGTACTTTTTGCATTAGGGTTCATTGAGAGAACAATACCACGCACTGTACTTCTGGCTATAAATGACATAGGAATAATTAAAAATATCGATAAATTAAGGTGGTTGAATTTGCTCATGTATAAGTTATCTTTAATACAAACATATATTCACTAATTGGCTTATGTTTGTTAATTATTATGCTATAACTAATTGTTGAAGAACATGTAGCTTTCAATATCAGTATCGGGCTTTTAACAGATTAACACATTTGCTGTAATAAAGTCCCTCAATTCAAGTGTCTAGAATGTTTTCTCTTAGTATGAGGTTAATATTTCATTGTTATTATTTTAATGATAACCCTTATCTTCATACGTATCGGTCTTTGTTTTTCTTTGTTTTTGTTTGTTGTTTTTGGTGAAATAAGAAAACGACAATAATTGTTACCAATACTTGTGACTTTTAAAAATGGAAGGAAATTCGAATTCTGTATACAAAATAGTCAAATGCAAATGCAATAGTGAATATATTACTTTACAAAACATGCTATTCCGAAAACATATATAAACATACATTTGTGAGGTCGATAAAAACATGGTTTGTATCGATGTTTCCATGGTAGCAGTCAGAGCCATGAAGAATATGAACGCAAGTTGATATATCTTGTATGATTATAGTTGCACTATCTTTATTCAAATGTACCCAATCTGCAAATTCTGATAGTCTGGGCATGTTATTTTCATCCATACCATTAAATATTGTTTGCCAGCCAAGACGTACATCTCTCGTCATTTGCATCTGTTGTCGTTTAAGTTTCTTTGGTAATCCTAAGAATATCAACAGTGTATTTTTATCATACACAGATACTGAGTGTGGTAGGTAAAAAAAAAGATAACCGTGTTTCTGATAACATGACCTCAGAAAATAGGGTAGGTTGGTACATACTTTATTTTATTTTATTTTATTTTATTCTATCTTTTTAATAGTTTTGTAAAATATTGCTTCCACCCAAAACCTAACGAAATTTGGGTCAGAATATCTTTTCTGTGATAGTTTGATGTCACATGCACAGACACCAATGGGGAAAGAAAACAGCTGCGCATGAAGGTCAAGAGGACAAAGAATTTGTTATTTATTTGCTTATATGTTTAAAAAAGGCTTTAACTAACATTTTTTTTAAAATCTTTGTTAGTCGTTCTTATATCGGATTGTTCGTGCAACATGTGTGCATGTGTATAGTTTAATTTCATTGAAATCGAATATGAATTATAAATGTAGTTTTGCATTTTGAAAACACGGAGCACGATACTTGGTGCCATTTAATAAAAATTACAAAGATCTACAAACTTTATAAAGACGAAGTCATTGCTGCAAATTGAAGACAATCTTGTATATTGCAATTGACATACATATATGTAGACAAGAGAAATGGCAGTCAGGAAAAAGCTCATTTTTGTCATTATGATTAGTGAATACATGATACGCATAATGGTACGTGTTCACGAACGTCCTTAGCTGGAGAAACAAGTTTTCCAACTTACCATCTTCTGATTTCGTCTTCTTCAAACGTTTCCAAAATCTTATCAGTCGTCTGATGTTAATGAACTTAAATTCTTCCATTGAGAAGGAATAAAGAAAAGGGTTGATTATTGAATTCAGAGGTAGAACAACAACAGCAAACCAAGCATATATGATGCCAGACATCTGAACACCAGCTACACCGACAAAAGTAACAATTATAATCGGTAGCCAACTGAGGAGATCAGTGCCGACTATAAGCATTACCATGACCAGGGCCTTATGTTTATTACGTGACATGCGATCACTACCACCGCTATCTCTACCACTCTTGCGTTTCCGAATGAGAATGATGGTGTAGCAAACTGAGATCACAACAATGTAACACATGTCAAGAAAGGTGAACATCACAAAGGAGTATTCCCACCCTGGAGGTCGATCATGCCGTAAATGAAGCGGTAAACATACTGTATTATCGCCATAGAAATAGTCTCCAAAGTAGTCGATTGAGGAAACAGGTAAAACCGCAAGCAATACATGAAAAATGACCCCTACTGCAATTATACTAATTGCTGTTTTAAGAGAGACACGTATCCGTTTTAAGGGATTTGCAAGGACAACACAGCGAATCAAAGCCATTGCCGTCAAAACAAATAGTGACATCTGACTAGACACAGTAGCTAAGATTCCAAGAAATTTGCAAACAATGCTTGTACGCCAACGTACATCATTGGTTATGTATCCACTACCAAAGTACGAAGCTACACTTGATATGGCTACCAAGTACATACTCATTAACATGTCAGTGAACGATAACAACAATATCATGAATGAATCAGTTGACATTCGTTTGTCATGCATCGCTGCCTTCAGTCTCAGACTTATGCAATATATATTCAACAAAATTGAAGCCAACCCGATGATCCATGCTATTACACGGACACTAATATTTGGTAATAATGGAGTACAAAAGCGGAATACGTTCGCTTCAGGTAGGCATTCTTTAAGTTTACCCTCCTTTACACCAGATACACAACATAGTGCATACACATCAGAATATCTGTGAGAACAAGAAGTATAACATATATAAGAAATGTATGGTGGTTTATGTGACGTGTATCACACACCAGTGGGGTATATAAATACATATACATTACCTGTTCATTCTACCAAAGTATTTATATTTGATAAATACAGAGAGACACTCGGCCATCCACTAACCCACCCAACCATTCATTCAATCACTCACTCACTCACTCACTCACTCATACCTACGCATACACAAATAAATGCATACACAGTTGCTTAAGTATCACATTAATCTTAAACAAATCGCACTAGTATACAATTCCAGTGAAGTGGACTGTACTCTTCGTTACTTGAAAGTTCAAAAAGTTACTGTATTAAAAGCCACACTCACAATATTTCTAATGACGTTAACTGGGAAAACACATCTTTCCCGAAATTCATAATTCTGTTATTCTGGAGATCACTATCGGGAAAACAAAATTCATTAATAATTCCCGTATAAACGTGAACTCTTTTGAGGAAAATTATTTGTAATATAGCTCTCCACGGTCAGAATCATAATTCTGCAATTATATTGACACTTGAATACTTCTGAAAATGCCATGGACACGCTTTATTTTATTCGAAACTATCAAGCAGCATTACAGCTTCATTACTTTCTACGTTTTACTATAACATGGTACATTTACATGACTACCAAATACACACTCGTTAAGTATTCCATGGCACAATGTGTAAGTAAAATATCAGCAAGTGTAAGGCATCTTACGAATTGAAACTTTTTTTTTTAAACAAGATTGCTTTGCGGTCAACTCCCAAGAGCTGTACACCATTCCCTTTTGAAAAAGAGTGTCGAATATTTATCTTGAAACCATCACTTATTACAGCGAAAGTCTAGTCAAACTTACTTCTGCCTTTAATTACCTTGTGTTGATTACTGCTGTCAACTTACATAACATAAATAGCGCCATACTCAAGTTTGAAATATTGCAAAGAAACTCTACTTCACTTGATATTTGTTCGGCTATTTTTGGAATTCCTTCAGTGTGATGAAATCACATGATAATTTAAAATGTTTCATAATTTAGAAGACGAGCTTATGAAAGCCCTTGTTGTGTTCAGTATTAAATAGTTTTTGAAGCCAATTTGTGAGTAGAATATTTCCTGACATTAAGGAAACTGTAACCTGTTCAGCTCAGTGGATGTAGGCAGTATGACGCTTTTAGAATAGTACAACGTGTTGATCTATTGTTTAGATCAGCTCAGTTTGATATACTCACAGGAACTTTAGTCTTCCCATGCCACTCAAAATCTGACGTGATATTGTAACCAATCTGTTGTTTGACAAAATCCTTCAAATTAAATGATACGGAGAATTGAGATGAGTTAGATGAAGATATCTGAACGCAATGGTAGATTTAAACACGCTTAAAATACGAAATGATAGATCATTCTGAACACTTACAGATATAGAAGATTTCGTAGACCTCGAAATATATCTGGAAATAAATGTGTTAGGTCATTTTCTGAAAGGTTCCTGCAAAAAGAATACAAAGATGAGTTATAAATATGGCATAAAGTAAATGACGCCCAGGTAACGCTATTGAACATTGCTACTGACTTCTGAACACATGAGGACCTACATCAAATAAACCAAAGAACACACGGGGTGTCGGTTACACATTAAAAGACTGTACTGATTGGGTGCGAATATTATATTTCAAGCATACTTCAAGGCATAACTGTTTAGAATTTTGGTATTTGAGGCTCATTGAACTTCTGGTAAAAAATGTTTGTTATAGGATTGTCTTATGCAACAATAATAACTCTTTCTATAAAATTATTATTAGGGGGTTGAAGTGAGTGTGATTTCCAAAAAGTACGTCGTTCACAATTGGTCTCTGCCATGGATCAAGATTAGAGACACGCCACTCTATCAAAATTAGAGACACTCTATCAAAATTACAAACCGTATGTAATAACGAATTGAATAAAATATACTTACAAATAACCTAAGTATCCAAAACCATGAAATGTTAAATTCGGGAGATGTTCCATCAAATTTATATTAATAGCGACCCTGTGAATACAAAAAACCAGATGTAAACTGAATGTTTTCCGTAAGGGCAAAGTTTTGAGATTGTCGTTCCTACAGACAATTGTTCGAATACAACAGAACATATGTTATAAGTTATTTTTTCTCATTGATTGCCATTTGCTCATTGCTGTTAGTGATCTCCTGGCCAACCACAACATGTACTGTGACATTTGTTGAGAATGTAAAAAAAAATAAGCGCATCGTCGTACCACTTTAGACAACATTTCCTGACGGGAAACTATTTTTTCCTTTTTAGTGGCCTATAAAAATATGCCAATAATTTATTAAAACTAAAAGCTACATCAATAATATTTTCAGGACAAGTGCGCTTTGGTATCGCAAATGCATGTAACAAATTATATTGAATTTGAAGTGTGCATTCTTGAGATATAGCCTAATTACCGAAAACCATTCATTATGTAAATTTCGCGTTGATATTCTTGGGATTTTTCCCAAAACCTAATCAAGTCTTGCCTTTACCCTGCATTATTTCTTCCTTACGGAAGAAAAAATGATAGAATTCAAAGTCATATGTCACATGAAGCATCATTTCGTATTGTTGTAAGATTAAGACATAGAACTTGTGTATCAAGTTTTGCATTTTTGACATATTAAGCCCATTGTTTAAAAAATACTGCAATATATTTCGCTTTCTCTAGCGCTCCTTCAATTAAAGAATTTGCTTGCCATTCGTGACGTTCCACAAAATACCAGGCAGACAGACAGACAGGAAAAAAAAACACACAGAGAGAACCAAAACGCTAGCAAGTCATATACATTTCACTTTTATGTTGATTCATTTTCGGTTTGCACCTAAATCAACTACTTAAATGTCAACACCCAATGTTACATTGTCGTAAGCAACATATTATGTAGTTAACGTTATTCTGAAGATATTTCTATTTAAGCAATAACCCCCGCCGAAGGCGGGTATACACGAGATTTTGGTACAATTCGCGACATATAGCACGAGCCGAATGGCGAGTGCTATATGGAGCGAATTGTACCAAATTCGAGTGTATACCCGCCTTCGGCGGGAGTTATTGCTATTATATTATATCAAAATGTGTGTATATTTCTTCTAAATGTGATTCTGTGGTTATTTATATGCCCGAAAAGGCGAATTCGCACGTACAGAAAAAGATCGTCGGTAATAGATCGTCGGGAACGAGCATATTTTAATGAGTGGATACGTTCATGTAGCCCCCACACACACTGCATGAACACAACCATACACTGCATTGCAATGCATTGCATTGCATTGATAAATTACTTTATTTACATCATATAATGCATAACGAAAACGCGTTGAAAACTAGCAACAAAGAAAAGGGGGCAAGAGGTCAAAGAAAGTAACAATTTTGTTTGGATATTTTCATAAGAACAATACAATCTTGTACACTGCTAAAAATATATGTCTCGGCGTTGAATCGGAGAAAGCGCGAGACAGTAAATCAGAGACGCGACGTTACACAGTCTACTTTAATTTAATGGGTAACAAATTGAACATTGACCGAACCTGAAAATGTACAGTTTCGAAATAATCCTGACGCACCTTGACTGATGGTTAAAAGTTGAATCGGTGTTGCTTGATTCAACGCGTAACGAGAGTAGGACGCTGAGACGGCTCGTTGCATGGGGAGAACTTGTACCTTATCAGTGATGTTGAAGCCACTGATCGATCGTTGCTTTCGATCGCAAGGTCATCAGTGGAATTATTTGGACTACTGTAACCCAAACTATTGTACAGGATACCTGACACACCTTTACTCTGGGGAAGTGTTAACTTATTGGTATAAGAACGAACACATTCAGCTTGTATGTACTATTCATATGCTAGTTTAGGGGCCCATTTTACCACTGCCAGCCGTGGTAAAATGGGATTTTACCACAGTTATTATCCAATCAGAATGGCGCATAGTAGCATGATATAATATAATTCTCCATTTACAATTGCACGAAATACCGCCCTCAAAGGAAGTTTGAGTAAGATTTGTTCGTATTTGTTAAATCTACCAACAAACCTTCCTGCACGCAGACGGCAAAGAAAAGAATTTAATAAATGTAGCCTAATAATAAGAAATGCATTATGAATATGAATCATGAATGTTTAGGGCTAATTTATTATAGAAAGAGCATTGAATGAACTATCAAAAGGACCGCCATATATGATTCTTCAATAGTAGTAAATAACGGTAGATGGTTTAACCTTTCGACCACAATTGAACTATATATATATATAAACATCAAATACTACTTTGGTTACTCACAGGCTTCTCATATCTTGATTCAAGCTATCAAAAGTAGTTAATGACGTATTTAGACAGACCATTTCAAGATCAATGCATGAGCATCCATCAGGACAATTGGTGTCTATGAATGAATTTAAACAAAATATTATACACATGTCAAACCATAAGCAAGTAATCAGGCAGTCACACAATATAGAAAACGTTTACTCACTGCAATAAAGTTCGTCATCTCCATTAACACAGTGTGGAGTACCATCACATATATAGGCTGGACTTATACACACTGTGCTATTTTTGCACTTGTATGATCCAATGGGGCATTTGAATTCAGCTAATGGGGAAAATGAGATAATAGGTAAATTACTGAAACACTGACAATAGCAGATTCCTTTGAGCTGGTTTAATAAAAAAATGCACTCACTCTTGTTTGATCTCTGCAAATCATCACAAGGTGTATAGGCCAAGTGTTATGGAGAGAATTACAAGGAGGGTACAATAATGTACACACTTAGATTGTAGTGAATAACAAGAATGGACGTACTTTGACTTTGTAGACGAATACTCGTCGACCATAGTACATGCATACTAAATTAGTAGAAAGTCCAGGTTAGAGAGAATATAATTAAATGAGTGATACGCACATACATAAATAAATAACACTGTTTGTGTTTGCTGATGTTCTTTTGTAAATCACTTTTGTAACCTTTGTAAATCACTTAAATTTATGGTGTACTACGATGCTGCCGTGGTATATGACTATGTTGCCGTATGTGCAGTTTATAAAAAACGATAGATTAGGCATTCTATTTTGAACTCTAGCTATATTATATTTTACTAAGATTTCCAATTCATGTTCAAATTCTAGCGTAGAAGGGAACAGTCACAACTAACAGATCCCCTGAGCAGGGAAAATGTTATGGTCAACATGGTTTATCGTGAACAAGAAACTCACAGCAACTGTATGAGTCTTCATCCTGACCATCTAAACAGTCTGGTATTCCATTACACAGTCTATGAAGTGGTATGCAATAACTTTCAGTACATTTGTAAGTGTAAGCTGAACATACAAAGTCATCTGCTCCGAAGAAAGTATGTAAATATGTATGAGACACGTGACTAGATCGAAGTACACAGAGAACAACAAGTTCAAAGATATGGATTTCACTTGTTGTTGCAATTTGGAAGGTAAGTGGCCTTACCTTCACGTTAAACATTATGTATGACAGACTTGCCTCAAGGCATAGAAAGAATTTCCATAAATGTTAAAACCAGGTTTGTCGAGTATCTTTGCAAGAAACATAATCTTTTGAAGAAAATTACCAGGACGATATTTATGTTAGAGAGCTAATAAGAGGAAGAATGATGTAGGATCAGTAGTAGGTACTTGATGTAAGTCTCTATGCCTTATGGTTATTGGACAAAAGTAACTGTACAAATATAATTTTACAACAAATAAAGCAACCATTCAGTAGAAATTGAGAGGAATACCAAAGCTGCATGCATTGCACAAGATATTACAAAGTGTCTGCCAAATGGGCCTAATGACGAAAATGTCATATTGAGAAAAAGGCTAAAAAACGTGTTTCTACAGAAGGCGATTATAGTCCCAAGTCAAATTTATAACACGGGTTTCGTAATAGATAGTCAAAGAGTTCGGGAGGGTTATGTGCCAATAAACGAGGGGTCGTAGTTTTTGGCACATAACCCAACGAACGAGTTGTCTATCTTACTTATACTATGCGTGATTGGCTCAAACGAATATTTTTCAAAGGTTTGTGTAATTTGTTGCATGCAAATTGAGTTCTGAGCGTAAAATAGGTCACGACCCTAAGACAGGGAAAGTTATGGCTCCACATAACCAACCGAAATCAAGGCCTCTGATTGGGCAAGTCGGTCTACCCATAGTATAATTTCCGTTATGTCTTCACCGTTATGTCTTCACCAAGGGTGGTTTTTGATGACATAAGAGAAGAAACATAAATTATTGGAACATATCTAGGCTTTTTAGAAATTTGACATTAATAATAAATAACAAACCGCCTTTCTGACTCTGAAGTAACTTTAATTCATGTCCTTGCCGCTTTATCTACACAGGGCGTTCTGTTGTAAGATCAGAAATCACAATTAAAATTTTTAGAAGCCCTTTTGGCACTAACCCATTCATATGCAAAAGAGGTTAATGTTGGCAATAAACCCAATATCAAGAGCAATGTTGTGACAAATGGCATAATTCCCAATCAATAATTCCATGAAACAAAGTCACATGAACATGTTTCCTATAGCTATAGTATGTCATATTTGTGCCAGGTTTTGGATCAAATCTGCTATCACACATATATAATACTATCCATGGACAGATGGACGGATGTATAGATGGATGGATGGAACCCGTTGTAGTGGCATCACTCCTCCTCAAGAAAGGATGGGAAGGCTGGGGTGTAAAAAGTTTGCATCAACTCACTGCAGTCATTGATACTGGAGGCATCCCGACATCCAGGTGAATAACCATATTGATCAATATCATATAGGCACCAATGTCTCTTATCAATACAGATACCATCTCTACATTCCATCTCCATCTCGCCACATGATCCATCTCTAATCTTACTGTTAACTGCGAGAAGATGTCATATCCATAAAATCACACAATTCTTTTTATTTAGTATATATAAACCATTGTTAATATCGTTTATCTTACTTTTATCTGTCAGGTATCAGTTGAAATACCAGATATGTAAAGTCAAATTTGAAAATATTTATTTGGATTTGGAAGTGATGTTATTTAGTTTTTTCTTTAAATTATAATCATTCGATTTTTCAAACACCCAGTTCTATTCCTTCACTAATTTCACTTCAGTTTTGACAATTCGACGTTTTCCTACATTGACATTAGTCCGTTCATGGAATAGAAGCATAAAGCAAAGCGAACAAGGTTGGATTTGGTGTTTAGTTTGACGAGTATTGGAAGTATAAACGATAAACAGTTAAATAGTTTTGCATACATTGATATATATCATGGCTGATGACCGTTTGTACATTATCGTTTAATTGGCGATACCTAACCTGTTATGTGTTGCAATCATGCGTGTGATTGGTATATCATTTTTATTATTGGGTTTATTAGTATGTTTCTATCAGTCACTCTCTCTACTGTTGTGTTATTTAGTTTGATGAAGCTAATATAAGGTAATTAGTTTGATAAAGCAAGAGAAGTATTGAACGTATAACAACAGTAATGCAATCACTCAATAAAGTATAACGCATACACAATGATCGAACTGTAGGATCACATTCAGTTAGTTGGGGTAAGTATACACAGTGATAGCCAATTTGAAATGAGAATGTAGCGAATTGTAGTAACCTACCACAGCCAACTTCATCTTCAGATTCCCCATAATCACAATAAACACAGTCAGTGATTCCATCACATCGAAGAGAAGGTGCAATACATGTACCATCAAGACATTTTATCGCGTTACATATTTCTGGTAATAAAATAAGTGTTGAAATTGTTGAAATTCTAAGGAAACTACCAGCAACGTCATGACTATAGGTATTTCCAACCATTACCAAATATAACAAGTCTTCATAGAAGACATCCCCATATACAACCAATACGTGTACATTTAGGAGCTTTGACAACAAACTTTGAATGTGACAAAATATATTGTACTTAAGGCAATATGAATTTCCTTATGCAGCGGCTTACTCTAGTATGTTTGAGGTTGGCAGGTTTTCTTGATATTCTTTTTTGTAATTGGGCTACTGAATATTATACTTTCTTTGTCAGTTTATTTCTCACTGCAGTAAGAATAAATAACTCTTAACTTGGTCATTAGAGATTGATTTTTTTCAATCAGTGCTTTCGATTAGTTTTCTTATGAAAGATGGAATTATTTCAAACGTAATGTCCACAGACGTGTAGCATTACAAAACACTAAATGTTTGTGTACACCTACATGAAAACGTCGCATCTGGCCGAAATCTCGTAATAAACGAGACTTGCCATACTTTACTATTAAGGACTAAAATCTCGCAAAAGTCTGTGAAGTCATCAGCTGCCATATCGGAAAGTACATCCATTTGCAGTTGGTATAAATAGGAGCTTCATGATGTACAATGTCCAACTACTAACTGAAAGTATTTTCAGAGTAAAATGAATGCATGTATGGGCAGAAACTTCAGTGAGCCGTTACGCGGTGTTTCATGCTTTCGCAATCATCGGACGACAATGTTTCATGTCGTCCGGTGATTGCGAAAGCATGAAACACTGTGTAACGGCTCCTGTGTATCTTACTTGATACTGTACTATTATTAGTAGTTATACCACTCTACATGTATATGTATTGAGCACTGTTTGCTCCAGTATAGACATATTGTATATGCTGAGTTGAGTATATATATATATATATATATATATATATATATATATATATATATATATATATATATATATATATATATATATATATTTGTTAAATACCTGACTTTGTACAGTTAAGTTCATCCGAGCCATCAAAACAGTCTGTTTTTAAATCACACTGGTCATTGATGTTTATTACTTTGCCATTTGAACACTTGAACTTCTCTGTTGCATTACCAATTGAGAAATCTACTCGATAATGAATAAAATAGAGAACATTATAGTTGTACATATTTTCGCATTTGTTGTACTTTTGCACTTCATGAAATTATAAAATTCATGAAATGTATGCACACCTGAAAAAAAGTTGACTCAAATACCGAATACAATATACATGAAGGCAGATATAAAGTTATTTAAATGGGTAAGATAGTGCACGTGTACATGCATGCATGTAAATTTCTGTCATGTATGCCAGTTCTTGATGTTGTTGTTGTTATTGTTGTTTGTTGTTGTTGTTGTTGTTGTTGTTGTGGTTGTTGTTGTTGTTCTACGTTCAAGTCACCAACATAGGATATGCATTTTCAAACATATAACGGCTTACTTCATCATACACCAACACGTACACAGACCTCAGATAGACAGACAGAAAGGCAGACACACACACAAACAAACTTACATACATACATACATACATACATACATACATACATACATACATACATGTGCACACGCACATAAAGTATAAATCATAGAACTTACCACAGGATGTCTCATCAGAACCATCATTACAATCTTGATGGAAATCACAATATTTTGTAAATGCTATCTGCTCACCATTGTCACATTCAAATTTAATAAAGGTTTCATTGTCTACAAAATAACATTTAAGCCATAAAAACATTTATTACAATTCAAAATAAAACACAATGCAGTACAATATATGACAATATAATACAATGCAATGCAAAACAATACAATACAATACAATACAATACAATACAATACAATACAAAGACATTTGTTTTCATTTCTCTAAAATAAATCTTACTATTTTTTCCATTTTTACTATTCTTATTCGAACTTTTTTTGTCATTTTGTCCCACTTCCTCATCTCATTTCCATATTTTCATTGTCTCATTCGTAACAATTCATTGTATTTGGTATAATTTTCCTGGAAAAAAATCTAAACAGAGTGCCCCAAATAAAGGACCACTGTGACGGTTATACTTTTGATAAACTTTACAAAGAATTGAAATGATGGAATAAACAATGTTGAAAGTGAATTTTCTCTTACCACAAGAAGGACCATTGACATTGTAAGTCTCGTAACAAGTGACAGAATCATCGCATAAGTCACTTGGATGGATACATTCACCACTCGTACATTGATACATATTGGAGGGACAAGAATTGTTTGCTGCAGCTTGAAAAAATAATTAAGAACCTTGCATGAAAATAGAAATACGTCTGTGAGTCGAATATATATCTCTACACTAAAACATAGCTCTATGGGGCTCTTTGTGGATTCTTTCACTCCCACTTGGGTTTTTTTCTATAACATTTGTTATATTTGCTGAAAGTGAGTCCATAAAATAATGAGGCTTATACCAGTTGTAATGATAAACACAATAATTGTAAATGCCCACATCCTTAATATGTAATGCCTGTTACACATTCTATTAAATGGCGAAGTAATGGGATATTAAAGTTCATAAATTTCAGCAATAAACCATAACGTCAGCTCAGATACACACGTGTGTGGTCACCATCGTTGTGACAATTCTAATGCCGTCAATGAAAAAAAAAGAATATTTCGCCACATTGAAGAAAAATTAAGTCAGCCAGGTTGCTCTTACTCTACTATATATATGTTATAGATTTGAATTGAATTGAAATTTATTCCAGAAAATGAAAACAAAATATACATCCTTTGTGTCCCTAGTATATACCTACCGTGATGAAACATTTTCTTTTTCCAATCTTCACTGGATACCAGGGCTAGAAATGAAACGAAGGAAGTATTATATGTCACAAATCACAACAATTTTAGGCCCTGAATAAACATCGAACTTCTAATGCGGCTAATCTAATTATTAGATTAGGTACATGACAGATTCGACGATTATTACAATTAGTTGCAGCAGCTAATATTAATGGGACATGGTCAACAACTGAGTAGCGTTTCATCATTTTTGTTTCCAAATAAAAGATTACTTATATTTTACCATTCACGACAACTTGTCTACAGAAAAGCAGCCACTGGCATAATTCCTACCGCATAAACTGGTGTGATTCTGTAATCAAATATATAGCAATACCATATGCAAACTGAATGCCTCTCGTAAGTTTAATGAATTTTCGAATCAGTTAATAACAATTAATCTTTGGCCTTCTTTGTTGATATATTGTAAATGCTTAAATCTTGTGTACAATGTTCCAATAAATAGACAACGGTATGCCAAAAATATCACGTCAGCCTTAGAAATGTTTTCATCATGAATTAGCACACGAAATCTCGCTAACCAGCAAATGGCTTTTTTCCAAAACCTAATCAGTTCATTACACGACCCAACCACTTTTTCACTGCCGACTATAAACGCTATTTTATGTATTCGAGAAAAATATTATAATCGCAAAAATTGTGAAGTCTCGCAAGAAATAGTGGATGACATCAACTTCAAAGGACAACATAAAACTTTTCGTCCAATCTGTAATGGCTGTACATCTGATAAGAAGAAACCAATGACACATCGACCATATGGAGAACAACTGGGGAACATAACTACCTGAACTAGAAACTCACATATGAAATATGCTACACGCCACGCCCCTTGCAATTCGACGGGCAGTTAATCTGACACCGTCTATCGACACTAACGACCAAAGTGCGACTCGCAAAAAGTATCGGAATTCTACCGTATCGAATCAAATTCAAGAGAGTAAAGAATAATTTAATATTGGACATGTCCACTTCAATGTGAACGACTTGCGCTAAAGTATGTTTGTAAACCTACCATCTTTGTCAATGTTTGCACTTTGCTTACAGATGAAAATATTGGATAACCTTTCGTCACAGAGGATATCATACCAGTGATTATGGGAGTGAAAGTTATCTAAGTTTAAGGCCACACAATCTTGATAAACGCTGCCGTCTGGCTGCATCCTACAAATAAACAGAATCAAACACAGATTACAGACATGAACTGGAAAGCAAAAAGACATACTTCATCCATATACATCCATCAATCCATCTGTTCATACATACATACATACATACATACATACATACATACATACATACATACATACATACATAGTTACTTACATACATGCATACCGTACATGACATGTGCATTACATTTACAAAACATGTATTTGAGATGTTTAATAGAAACAAGACAGCGCAGTGTTTTAATTTAAGACTTTTTCTTACTTTTCAGTACTCCAGTCAGAATACATAAGTCGCGTATTGTCAGACCAAACGTACGAACCCTCCTTCTCTCTATCTGACAGACCTACAGGAGAGAAAATATCAGCCTATGAATTGATGTTGAACAGACTCATGTCGGACTCTTACTTTTGGCCATTTGATTTCAAAGAGGCAGATGCATTTGCAGCCTGCTGGCTTCATTGGATTGCCAGTATTTTGAATAAAAAAGCTATAAATATTCTTCCTTTTCACATAATGCCAGCATGCTAAAATTCATAACGCACAGAAATGATAAAGGAAGGAGATAGTATTCAGAGAATATTGATTTTCGTAACTACTGGATCCTTCTGAATAATACATAAAGATGTGAAGTGATGTGGAGAAACTAAATTGGTCAGCGATGATACACAAAGTAATAAACACAAACGATAAACTGTTATTTGTGTACTTACCAATATAAATCCATAATTGAGGATGTTGTGAAGCAAGGTGGTGAACAAACGTTGCCTCTTTCTCTGACAAAATACTTGTAAGTGATCCATTATTCTGATTGCAGATATAGTCAGCATCAATCCATGTAACAGGAGATGGGTTAAAGAACTTGTGGTAGCAATTATCTCCAAAAAACGTCCAGTCCACCGGACAATGGTTGACTGGAAATATTGAATGATTGATTAACGACCGATACAGTACATCACTGTCTTATAGTTTGCATGAGCACATACATTTTGGTGTCGGTATATTGACAAATTTCTAAATTATTATTATTTTTTTCATTTAGGGATTAATAAGTAAATTGACTGATCTTAATGTGAAATGCACCTCCCGAAACCTTTCCTCCTACTTTGTTTATGAAAATTGCTTCCCATGTTCACTTGAAATATAAAAGATTTTAAGTAGAAGTCAAAAATCGTGTCTAAATTACGTCATTTTGGAATCCAATATGGCCGCCGAAGACGACATTAACTCCATTAGACAAAACAAGATTTTCGATTCTTTGAAAACAAGACGACGGACCGCAGCATTTCTTTCATTATTTCAAAAAGGCCAATAGAAGCCTTTATTATGACAACGTTTGGAGATATTGTGAAAATTTAGATTTTCTGTGTAAGTCATCATCAACAACGAGTGGATACACCTCTATAATATATTATATTGAACATGATTTTATATACCATTCTACGAAAGCTCATACGGCCTACATTGTGGTTGTTATATCGATATATTTACTGACAATCTATGAATCTCTTTTCGATATGCCAATAAGAACTATCGATTAACGTTTAGTAGGGAATTATACTTAGCAAGAGGTACACACGGAATCACTGCACAGGGACACGACCAGAATAAGACTTCAAGATGATTTATTAGCTGATACCGGCTGGAACACCACTATTATACAGGTTCAGGGAGATTCAAAATCTTAGAATCTCCCCAACAAGCCCCAAGTTACCATCCATATAACCCAGAAAGTTACAATAGTTATACTATGGTATAGCCCATAAAACGGGCGTCTCTCGATATGCAAAGCATATTAAAATCACAACACAATTCTTATTCTAAATCTGCATCCGGCGTCATGAGAGGTTTCAAACATCCGATTGGTTGGGAGTTCACTATATATACATATGATCACATGATATTCAAAGTATTACTGCCACGCATCAATGTTCGTTGCAATCTTAACAAACACATACATAATGCTTTCAATATTAATATATTCTTATGACAGGTGATGCCGACTAGCAATGCATACAAATTCTATTCCTTTTAAATCGTAATAAGTTTGTTTGACATTTAGCCGACATCGACGTATCTAGACATCCTGTCTCTAAAGTTGAAAGCTTATTCAATGGTTCCCTTTGTTTCAAGCCCAGCACTTTAACTTGAACGTGACACTATCACTAACAAAATGTATACAAACATCGCTGGAGATTAAGTTTTAGGCACTTATTGTTCTACTAATAGCCTTTTCCATTGTTTCGTTCAATTGTATTCTTTTGTTATTTACGTGTCTTTGAACTTGATTGGAATGTTCTCTTTTGTAGTTATAATTGTGTGTTGGTTTTGATAAAGTGTTTGGCTAAAAGACAATAGGAGCCATTATGTCAATACATTTGGCACACAGCTTTTTTTTCTAGTTTCAAAACTGTAAATATACTTTCATATCAAAATCGTTACATTCTAGTTTCAAAACTGTAAATATATCTTCATATCAAAATTGTATGTAACATGGTACATTTCATATCATACGAACGAGTTTATTTGAATTACATTGTTTTTACATGTTATATACTAATACTATTTAAATACGCAATGTGAATTAAGAAGTCTTGACATAATTACCTGTGGATGTGGTAAGATTTGTCAAAGTATGCAGCACTTGATGATGTTTGTATTCTGCCAGAAATCCAATACTGTTATCATTGATATTATCTGATGTAAATATAATGAACATTTCATTGAAATCAGATAATATTGTGTCTGGTGGATGATTGATATTGCAGAATCGTCTTCTAAATTTATCATTGATAGATCGACCACTATATACTTCAACTCTCTCAGAGAGGCAATCCTGTGATGATCTTCCAACATCAAACTCTTTAATGGAGAGACTGATGTAAGAACTATTGTCAGCTCTTAGCAGCCATGAACATGTCATCACAGTGTACGGTGTTGGATAGTCTATGGTGGATATGATTCCAGATGTGTAACCTTCACACAATAAGTTACCACCTACTCTAGATATGTCCTGGCAATTTGTGACGTCTGTGAAAGAAAGACACCATCGTCGTCGTCACCACCATGATGGTGATGATGATGATGGTGATGGAGATGATGTTGGTGATGATGATGATGATGATGATGGTGGTGGTGGTGGTGGTGGTAGTGGTGGTGGTGATGATGATGATGATGATGATGATGATGATGATGATGATGATGATGATGATGATGAAATTGATGGTAGTGGTGATGATGGTGATGATGATGTTGGTGGTGATGGTTATGGTGTGGTTGATGATGAGGATGGTGGTGGTGATGATGATGATGATGGTGATGATGATGGTGATAATGATGATGATGGTGATGACCACCACAACAACAACCACCGCCACCACCTCCATCATCATCATCAGTACCAACACCAGCACAACCTCATCTGAATATCACATTACCTCAACATTCGATATTAAACGCTAGCATTTGATTTTAAATGTATTCTTTCAAAAACATAAATATTACTATTTTATACCCATAATATCAACCTCCGTCTCTATTCTCCAATAATTAATAAATGACTGAAAGTGGTCTAAGGATATGTCAGTTTTACGATACTCGTATGAGTGAATGATTGAATATGACATCATTTAGAATCACAGTATTAACCCAAAACTGTGAATTACCAGTGGTAAGTCGAATATAATATTCCCAAACTGAAGACTTCTGAATATCAACTTTCATTTCATCTGTGTCCATCCAGTGAGTCTTGATGCCAAACCTGCAAACTCCATCGTGACTTCTATAACCCACGTATAAACATTTGTATCGTATGACGTTCAGACAATAATACAAGCAATTCATTCTGTTGAATGTTGTCAATATAGACAAAGGAGAAAAAGGGAAGTTTCGTCTTCTGAATACTCGATACGTCATGTAGAATTCGGCAAGCAAATTATCTGACAAAAAAACAACATAAACATTGAATGTCAAACAACTATTAACGCGATATAATTACTACAATTGAAATTTTAATCATAAACAAAACCCCTGGGAAAGTATGTATGTATATATATATATATATATATATATATATATATATATATATATATATATATATATATACAAAATACACAAGTTATGGTACGAAGCCGTTACTCAGAGTTTCACGCTTGAGTGCGATCTTCGGACGACCAGAAGAGAGATGTGTAGAGTCGTCCGAAGATCGCATTCAAGCGTGAAACTCTCAGTAAAGGCTCCGTACCATAACTTGTGTATTTTGTGTAATACAGCTCTACTTCTCAGTATTGAGCGCTTATAAACTTCCTTCAGTTTATGACTTACCTCTTACACTGAATTAGTATATATATATATATATATATATATATATATATATATATATATATATATATATATATATATATATATATATATATATATATATATATATATATATATATATTAAATTAACCAGAAAATACTGGCACGCTAACAACTTCTTACTTAATAATACTTAACCTTTTCAATTTGTTTGTGTACACACAGCCGTCAATGAACACACATAAGTTATGACTACTATTACACCCTATTATTATGTAAATCCATAATGTAATATCAGACTCGTCTTATTTCATTTTTATGTATGATAGCTCTCCAAGGTGATTGAGCACTCTACTTGGCGAATTCGAAAGAAGAATGAATCTCTCTCTCTCTCTCTCTCTCTCTCTCTCTCTCTCTCTCTCTCTCTCTCTCTCTCTCTCTCTCTCTCTCTCTCTCTCTCTCTCTCTCTCTCTCTCTAACTCTAAGAAATATAACAGCAGCTGTACAAAACATGTCTCCTACGGGAATGGCCAAGAGTATGACATTGTCATTGACTGGTCAGTCATCACACATGCGACTTCCTATTCAAATGTATCAAAGTGCTGTGACCTTTACCTGGCTGAAAAGGTATTCATCAAATATGCTGACAAATCTAATTTATTAAACAGACATTCAGCATTAAATATCAAAGTGCCGACATCAATACTTACATATAATCTCCCGGTATTCCGAATGAGTGCTACGTCATCGAGGACGAATGATTCCCCTCATGTCGGCCGTATACAGACATAGGGGAATCATGAGTCCGATATGACATAGCACGAATGAGAAATACCGGAAAATTATTTATTTATTATATACATAGACCCACTATTTTTTTCTATTATAATGACTATTTTAAACTAAAATATTCTCAACCTTAAGGCTGAACGCGCATTAATGAAGTGATGGGGCTACAGCGCTCAACTGTTATGTTCATTCAGTTTTCAGTAGTCGCCATTGCGACAGCTGCTGTCGCTACTACTATTAACGTACATGTTGAGATCAGTAAAATTACACCACCGACTTTTAGGTAGGGAACATTTTGCCAATGACGGGACGTTTGTCAAGAGCAGTGATTAATTCTTTGACAAAATGTAGACACTTTCATCAGAAAAAAATGAGACATATCGAGAGACTGACTGACTAACGAACGGACGGATGCCTACACCGGTTATGCATAGAACTTGGCTCATACGCTAAAAACGTCAACACTGGCAAATTAAAATGTCGAAAACATTGTGAAAGTTTCAAAAACACATTGTCAAGACGTTCAAAAATTCTATCAATAGTTCACTTTAATCACAACTGGAAGTTTTTACGATGTTGATGTTAGTATGTCTACGTACGTTAGTGGCTGTACGAAAGGCGATAGATGTGCCCAAAAGAGGTGTATTTGTTCACTGTTTACACTGATGATGATGGTCGATGTTCGGCAATCCATGAATAGCAAGGAAAACATATTTTCAAACAACAACAACAACAACAACAACAACAACAACAACAACAACAACAACAACAACAACATCGTAACTGTACAGGTTGATGTAGTTTACAATTTTTTTAAAGTAGTTCCAACCATATTATAGGTAAAATCATAGCATCGAAGCTTTTAAAGAATGCTTCAAACGATAGCATTCCAGTTATACGAGTAGCTCTAAGTATGGAAAAAAATACTTTTACCGAAAGATTCAAGAGATTTTTATGTTCTGAATGGTATAGTGATGTTTGTACTCTTGAAAAGTTAAATTGGTATCGCAGATTTAAGTTTACTCTGGATCCTGCAAGATATGTATTTTCAGTTAGAACCACCGTTCATATGCAAATGCTTGCAAGACTTCGTTGCTCTTCGCACTATTTGCGAGTAGAAACAGATAGAAAACATGGTATTGAAAGATATATAAGGTTATGACAGCTATGTGATTCAAATGAGGTAGAGGATGAATATAATTTTCTGTTTGTTCCTTTTTTAATGTTGTGAGAACTAAGTACTTACCAAGTTTTTTACTTTGAACCTCCAACTACTGATAAATTCATCAATTTAAATTCATCAATTTACTTTCATCAGATAATGTACATATTCTTCAACGCCTTGCTGTATTTACATTTCATGCTATGAAATTACGTAGAGAGATTTATGTAAATTTATCATAATTTCATTAATTTTGTAACATTTCCACTAAATTTTTTTGTAGTTAATACTGTCTTCAAAAATCAAGCAACTACATTTGTATTTTGGGCCGATGGCCTTGGATGTACAGAATAAAAGACCATACTACTCCAACCATATTACTATAGTGTGACGTCAAAATATAGTAATATGAAAGGTATGGATTTCATATTACTATACTTTTACGTCACACACTGGGAATATGAGGGTCTATCTATATAATAAAAATATTAATTTGGTACAATTCGCTCCATATAGCACTCGCCATTCGGCTCGTGCTATATGTCGCGAATTGTACCAAAATCTCGTGTATACCCGCCTTCGGCAGGGGTTATTGCTTAATTAACCAACTTCCACTGTGGCGCGCACTCATCTCACATGAAATGGAATTTTTTGAACTTTGACATTGGAACTTCATAGAACTATACCGTTAGTCGTCAGATCATCGCAACAGCGTGAAATACTGTGTAACAGCTCCTGTGTATCTTGCTTTATACTGTGTTATATTTTTGTAATCACACACACACACACATAACAAAACATTTCTAATTAGTCACCATGATGTCGAAAAGTGCCAGTGTTACAGAATTAATTGTTTCTGCTATCTAAGTTATCTTGATGTGGTATTACAAGTTTGCAAAAGTATCAATGAGCCAAAGATTAAAGACATCATCTAAAGCGTATGCTAATGTGATAATTAATGAAAAAAATGTATGACGAAAAGGGGAACTATATATATATTGCTGTCAGTAATGTTTCTTATAATACAGTGTAATAGTACAATGGATTCACTATCATTTAGAAGTCAATCACTAAGAGTAAATCACCTTTTCCTATTTCCTTGACCCCATGTATCGAAATTGAAATAAATGGGGGAGAAGTGCTGTCTCTTTCCCATGTTTCACTTTCTATTTGGATGTACTTTGCGGTAACTGGTGGATACATTCGATAGAGCCCATAGCGGTTTGCTATAAAGATCTATAAAAAACAATAACAACAATATCAATTTATACTTTTAAAACACATGCACACATTTATCATTATTATTAAAACAAAGTTCGATAACATATGCACAATCACGTATACACAAAGTCTAATTGTTCACAAATGCACGATTGAATATCGTCTATCGATTTATTTGTGTTGTATGTGTCTATATCTATAAAGACATATTACAACGAAGTCATCCAAATATTTACCAACTTTAAACTGAAAGCCTCCCGTAAGGGCAAAAAACACAGATTTCAGGGCCTACACACATTATTTGAATGCAAAATGCTGAAATATAGCTATTATTCATGTTGTACCACTTAATTGGAAAAGTAATGATATTAAACTATGAAAGTTTAAGCTTGCATAGTTAGCATATTGCCTAATTATAAAAAAAAAACCACACAATTAATTAAGCAAATTAACAAAGAAAAATATGGGAAATAACATCTGATTATCTGGATCGTCATATGCAATAATTCTATTATCTTATCTACCTGGTTATTGTATGCTCCATTGGTTCCATAGCTCACACTTCCATCATTAGTTCTAAAAGATATTTTATGAGAAATAAAGACATATCCCTGTATCCAAATACTTCCCACCGGGATTGATCTATGGAGTTTGAAAATGGCAACATGGTGTCTACATGATTTATCGATATGAATCCAGTAATTGTACTCAAAGAAGACTAAATCTGACGGTAATTGTCTTGCAACAGTGTGAACGTCTTCAAGTAAGTATGGAGGTAGAGACTCGTTATAGCTCGTCCACCAAAGTAATCCAGATTGGAGTGCCATTAAGGAACTCCGGAATCGTGAGTATTCTGAGTGTTCTTTCAAGAAAAAAAAATATAATGATGATATAATTATTCATCGACCAATATTTTGCTTAGTCTCTGTCCTGGTGACCTAGTTATAAGTTTACTGTTTAAGTTATGGGAAAATAACAATTAGCTAAAGTTAGCAACGTTTTCAGAATTATAAAGGATGCAATAGACACAGAAATGGAGACATTAATGCATTCGTTAATCGGGAAATCAAGTATGGATTGTGGTCGGCTGCCAATGTATTCTAAAAAGGATCACTTTTATGTCAAAAGGTACAATGGTCCATACTAATTTGAATTGCTTGTACGGCAAAATCTAACTATTTAAAAACAGTCTATACAATAACATTTGAAAATTAATATTAAGCTTGAAAAGTGGGGGTCGGTAATGAGTTTTATCTTGACTAATGGTAGGGAAACTAAATGACAGAATCCTACTCCTCCAATGTTCAGAGGTGGAATATCCCTCGCGGGAATTTTCTGGCTTGTATAATACTACAACTTCCTAACGAGTGTGAGATATTTTATCTGAGACCTTTAGTGTGTTAGGTTATTAGTCTCACTTCCTCTTTATCTTGACCAAAAGAAGTAACTCGTGCACCGAGTCAGTGGTCCGAATTAAATCAATTCCACATTTGTTGTCAAACACTCTCAGACTGCCAGGATGCATGAATATATATGCTATGCAGGACAATGAAATCGAAATTTCGTCGAACGCCAATGATTGCAAAGCACTATATTCGTTCTCTCTTATGAATAATAGAATGTCAAGGCATATTCAAATTTAGTTGTCCCGAGATGTATTTAGTAATAACATCCAATAGGTCACGCTTGTAACGAGGTCACAATGAGAGTGTCGAGAGTATCGTTGACTCCGAGCAGAAATTTAGCTAACAAAATATCACATTCAGTCAGGAACAGTTGTTTCTATACTAGCACGTGTTTGCTTGTCATTTACCTCTCTCAGGTGCGTCCTTGAATTTTGCAATGTCCAAGGGGATTAATGTTGTGTGGTGTCGATTAATGTTCTGTCGTCGATTGTTCACTTGGTGATAATAAAACTAA